>NW_021270797.1:0-1160 GCF_002162155.2 Triticum dicoccoides
ATTTCAGCAGACCTTTCATTTGTGGAGGTAGATCCTCTTCCTGCGCAGGCTCGACGAGAGGCCCATTCTTCACATATGTAATTACTACCTCCTTCACTGGCGCCTCATCAAGGCCTAACAGTTCACGAAGAGTAATACCTAAGTTGGCCGCTTGTTCTCTGGCACTCGTTACAGTCAATCCATGTGCTGCCGCAGCTGCTATGATATCGGGGTCATCCGGACCGGCGGCTTTCACTATAAGCGGGGCAATCGATTGTTTACTTTGTTCCCCGAGCTGGGCAACTCGTTTCCCGCTTTTTTTACTTTCTAATTCCGTTTTCTCGGCCTCCTCCAAGGCTTTGTTCTCCTGGTTCTCTGCCCGCTCTTTCTTCTCCTTCAACATGAGTGCCTGCCTACGAAGTTCACGTGCATAGTCGTCAGGCAGATTCTTCGCGGCTTGGGACGGTGTGCTCAAAAATGACTTAGCCCACTTCTTTTGCTCATCAAAAAATACTGGCTTGGCCTCGGGCTCTCTTTTCTTCTTGCAGTCCGCCTTCCATTTCTCATGATCAGCAGCCGCGGCCGCGGCAGTTTCCTCGGCACTACGTTCCCAAGGCCTTGTGGGGAGAGGCTTCAATGATGGCTCCGGTACCTTTGTGGTCTTAGGTACATAAGGGTCCGGGTTAATAATCCAGGACTGCTTCTGCTTCTTTGCCGGAGGTGGATTGGGGGGCAGCGTCTGATCACCCGCCGGACGAGGACTGGGGGGCGGCGTCTGATCACCCGCCGGACGTTGTGGACTGGGGGGCGTCGGCTGACGTGACGGAGGTGTAGGTGAACCGCCACCACCGTAGGGGGGTGGACTTGTTGTCCTTGGCGCCTCGCCTGGAAACTTGATAAACTTCTTTTGCCATAGAATGAAATGGCGCTTGACATCTCCAAGTCTTTTCTCCCCTTCAGGTGTAGCAATGTCAATCTCCAGGTCCTCAAACCCTTGGACTATGTCCTCCACCGTGACACGAGCATAGCCATCTTGAATGGGGTTGTTGTGGTGGAGTGCTCCAGGTAAACATGGTAAAGCACTGCCGATGGCTACCTTCATGGACATGTTCCCGATAGGATAATACAGATGACATTCTTTCATCTCCTTTATATCGTCCACGGGGTAGCGAGGAGGCTCC
>NW_021270798.1:0-1875 GCF_002162155.2 Triticum dicoccoides
GGTCCGTTTTGTGGACTATTACTCACGATTCTGGCCGGTTTTGGGGTCCCGGAGCGATTTTCACGATTGACGATCCCCATGGTGTGTTTGCATGTCCGGCATCAATACTCACAGTTTTGGTGAATTCTGACCATTTCGTGGACTATTACTCACTGTTTTGGGGTCTCGGAGTGATTTCCACGATTTGTGAATTCCGAGGTGCGTTTACGTTTCGGTCATCAACACTCACAATTTTTGCCAATTCTGGTCCGTTTCGTGGACTATTACTCGCCGTTTTGGGGTGCCAAAGCGATTTCCATGGTTGTTGAACCCCAATGTGTGCTTACGTGTCGGTTATCAACGCTCGCGGTTTTTGTCGATTCTAACCTGTTTCGTGCTCTATTACTCACTGTTTTGGGGTCCCAAAGCGAATTCCATGGTTGTTGAACCCCAAGGTGCGCTTACATGTCGGTCATCAACAATCACAGTTTTTGTTGATTCTAGCCTGTTTCATGGACTATTGTTGAACCCCGGGGTGCGTTTACGTGTCGGTCATCAATACTCATGGTTTTTGTCGAGTCTGGCCCGTTTCGTGGACTATTAGTCACCATTTTGGGGTCCCAAAGAGATTTCCATGGATGTCGAACCCCAAGGTGTGCTTATGTGTCGGTCATCAACACTCACAATTTTGGCTAATTCTGGTCCGTTTTCTGGACTATTACTCACGATTCTGGCCGGTTTTGGGGTCCCGGAGCGATTTTCACGATTGACGATCCCCATGGTGTGTTTGCATGTCCGACATCAATACTCACAGTTTTGTAGAATTCTGACCATTTCGTGGACTATTACTCACTGTTTTGGGGTCTCGGAGTGATTTCCACGATTTGTGAAATCCGAGGTGCGTTTACGTTTCGGTCATCAACACTCACAATTTTTGCCAATTCTGGTCCGTTTCGTGGACTATTACTCGCCGTTTTGGGGTCCTAGAGCGATTTCCATGAGTGTCAATCCCCGGGGTGCGTTTACGCGTCTGTCGTCAACACTCATAGGTTTGCCAATTCTGACACGTTTTGTGGACTATTACTTACCGTTTTGGGGGCCCGAAGCGATATGCATAGTTGTTGAACCCCAAGGTGCGCTTACGTGTCGGTCATCAACACTCGCAGTTTTGGCCGATTCTAGACCGTTTCAGGGACTTTTACTCACCGTTTTGGGGTCCCAAAGCGATTTCCATGGTTGTTGAACCCCAATGTGTGCTTACGTGTCGGTTATCAACGCTCGTGGTTTTTGTCGATTCTAACCTGTTTCGTGCTCTATTACTCACAGTTTTGGGGTCCCAAAGCGAATTCCTTGGTTGTTGAACCCCAAGGTGCGCTTACATGTCGGTCATCAACAATCACAGTTTTTGTTGATTCTGGCCTGTTTCATGGACTATTGTTGAACCCCGGGGTGCGTTTACATGTCGGTCATCAATACTCACGGTTTTTGTCGAGTCTGACCCGTTTCGTGGACTATTACCCACCATTTTGGGGTCCCAAAGAGATTTCCATGGATGTCGAACCCCAAGGTATGCTTATGTGTCGGTCATCAACACTCACAATTTTGGCTAATTCTGGTCCGTTTTGTGGACTATTACTCACGATTCTGGCCGGTTTTGGGGTCCCGGAGCGATTTTCACGATTGACGATCCCCATGGTGTGTTTGCATGTCCGGCATCAATACTCACAGTTTTGGTGAATTCTGACCATTTCGTGGACTATTACTCACTGTTTTGGGGTCTCGGAGTGATTTCCACGATTTGTGAATTCCGAGGTGCGTTTACGTTTCGGTCATCAACACTCACAATTTTTGCCAATTCTGGTCCGTTTCGTGGACTATTACTCGCCGTTTTGGGGT
>NW_021270799.1:0-1367 GCF_002162155.2 Triticum dicoccoides
CAGAATTCTCCAATCACTGCCACCAAGCTACAAGAGCTTCGTGATGAACTATAATATGCAAGGGATGAACAAGACTATTCCCGAGCTCTTCGCAATGCTGAAAGCTGCGGAGGTAGAAATCAAGAAGGAGCATCAAGTGTTGATGGTTAACAAGACCACTAGTTTCAAGAAAAAGGGCAAAGGGAAGAAAAAGGGGAACTTCAAGAAGAACGGCAAGCAAGTTGCTGCTCAAGAGAAGAAACCCAAGTCTGGACCTAAGCCTGAAACTGAGTGCTTCTACTGCAAGCAGACTGGTCACTGGAAGCGGAACTGCCCCAAGTATTTGGCAGATAAGAAGGATGGCAAGGTGAACAAAGGTATATGTGATATACATGTTATTGATGTGTACCTTACTAGAGCTCGGAGTAGCACCTGGGTATTTGATACTGGTTCTGTTGCTAATATTTGCAACTCGAAACAGGGACTACGGAATAAGCGGGCACTGACAAAGGACGAGGTGACGATGCGCGTGGGAAATGGTTCCAAAGTTGATGTGATCGCGGTCGGCACGCTACCTCTACATCTACCTTCGGGATTAATATTAGACCTAAATAATTCTTATTTGGTGCCAGCGTTGAGCATGAACATTATATCTGGATCTTGTTTAATGCGAGGCGGTTATTCATTTAAATCAGAGAATAATGCTTGTTCTATTTATATGAGTAATATCTTTTATGGTCATGCACCCTTGAAGAGTGGTCTATTCTTATTGAATCTCGATAGTAGTAATACACATGTTCATAATGTTGAAGCCAAAAGATGCAGAGTTGATAATGAAAGTGCAACTTATTTGTGGCACTGTCGTTTAGGTCATATCGGTATAAAGCGCATGAAGAAACTCCAAACTGATGGACTTTTGGAACCACTTGATTATGAATCACTTGGTACTTGCGAACCGTGCCTCATGGGCAAGATGACTAAAACACCGTTCTCCGGTACTATGGAGAGAGCAACAGATTTGTTGGAAATCATACATACCGATGTATGTGGCCCGATGAATATTGAGGCTCGTGGCGGATATCGTTATTTTCTCACCTTCACAGATGATTTAAGCAGATATGGGTATATCTACTTAATGAAACATAAGTCTGAAACATTTGAAAAGTTCAAAGAATTTCAGAGTGAAGTTGAAAATCATCGTAACAAGAAAATAAAGTTTCTACGATCTGATCGTGGAGGAGAATATTTGAGTTACGAGTTTGGTGTACATTTGAAAAACTGTGGAATAGTTTCGCAACTCATGCCACCCGGAACACCACAGCGTAATGGTGTGTCCGAACGTCGTAATCGTACTTTACTAGATATGGTGCGATCTATGATGTCTCTTA
>NW_021270800.1:0-1426 GCF_002162155.2 Triticum dicoccoides
ACAAGTCCCGGTTTGTCCGGGACCTTTAGTCCCGGTTCCAGCCACCAACCAGGACTAAAGGGTCTGGCTCCAGGCGCAACCCCTTTAGTCCCGCTTCGTGTCTGGAACCGGGACTAAAGATCTGTTTTCAGTCCCGGTTCTAGATACCAACCAGGACTAAAAGAATGGCTATACATATGCTCGTCCCCGCCCGCTCACTCCTCTATTTTTTGGCCAGCTAGCGTGTGGGAAGTGTGTGCTACTGCGTTCTGACCTCCTATGCACATAAGGTGTTTGATGAAATGCCCGAGCCTCACTTAAGCTTTCTCTCCTCTCGAAGCTCGACCTTCAGGCTCCATTTTCCTCAAGATTTGTTTAGGTTTGGCGATGCACCAACTATCCAAGTGGTCTACAAAGGTTAGCAACTTCATCATCATCTCTCACTACTAGTTTAGCTCATTTCAAAATGCTCTAGAAGTATTGTGGTTTCTGGGTTTTAGTGGAGGAGTGTGTGTGTGAGTTTATTTGATTTAGATGCATAACTTGAGCTTAAATTAACTTTTTAGTTTGCACCTGTGTAGGGCGTTGTCCCGTCTCCGTGCTCGTCGTCCTCACCCCCATCGATCGCCCGTGCCGATCTCGCGCCGGCACCACCGTGGTGAGCATGTTGTTCTTAATTATCTTTTTTAGAGAAAAAATTCTGACTTGTATGATTTATATAGCTACTTGTGTAATTTTCTTACTTGTATTATTGTTTGTTATTATATAGGCCATGGTTTTGGTATCCGGCCCCGTCGGCTCTCACCCGGTCTATGATTCAGATGTGGTATATTATCTTTTATAGTAACTATTTGTTTTATTTAGTACGTATTTATGACAATTATGCCGACCAACTTGACATAGATATTTTTATCTAGGAGGTATGTGAATCGGAAATTCCAACCGACCCTCTTGTCAAGCGGTTAAATTTAGTTGAAAAAGAAAATAATTATTTGAAAGAGAAATTGAAAGAATTGAAGAAGAGAAGATGAAATTGGAGTTGCATGTTGCCAATGTCGTCGATGATCACAAGATCAAGACGGATGCAATGAGCTTGAAGATTAGGAAGATTACAAATTATGACATTGATAAAGAGACTTGGTATCATTATGCTGTTGGATCAATTGTCACCTTAGTAGTGATTTTGATCGCGTTTGTTGTTGCATTTAATTGTTTTAAATAGTTGTATGTTGTTTTATGAGAACTATATATGAATATTATGTATTTATTTTTGCTGTAGTAACATTTGATCACTACTGTACTTTGGTTTTAATGTGATGATGAACTTATATTAAATTGGTTGTTTCTCTATTCATGATGTTCTGTAATGGTTTTTGATATACTTAATTACATCATACAGATGAACCGACAATGGACATACGGTGACCGATGCACTTCAGAGTACATT
>NW_021270801.1:0-1658 GCF_002162155.2 Triticum dicoccoides
TTGCGATCCCCGGGGTGCGTTTATGTGTCGGTTATCAACACTCACCATTTTGCCCAATTCTGGTCCGTCTCATGGACTATTACTCACCGTTTTGGGGTCCCAGAGCGATTTCCACGATTCACGATCCCGGGGGTGCGTTTACGTGCCCGTCGTCAACACTCATAGTTCTGGCCAATTCTGACCCGTTTCGTGGACTATTACTCACCTTTTTGGGGTCCCGAAGCGATTTCCATAGTTGTTGAACCCAAAGATGCACTTACGTGTCGTTCGTCAACACTCGCAGTTTTGGCCGATTCTGGCCCGTTTTGTGGACTATAACTCGCTGTTTCGGGTCCCGGAGGGATTTCCACGATTGACGGACCCCTGGTGCGTTTATGTTCCGGTCATCAACAATCGCGGTTTTCTTTGATTCTGTCCCTTTCGTGGACTACTACTCACTGTTTTCGGGTCCTAAAGGGATTTCCATTGTTGTCGAACCCCAAGGTGTGCTTACGTGTTGGTCGTCAAGTCTCGCAGTTTTGGCCGATTCTGGCCCGTTTCTTGGACTATTACTCAGTTTTGGGGTCCCGAAGTGATTTCCACGATTGACGAACCCCGGGGGTGCGTTTATGTGTCGGTCATCAACACTCACAATTTTGGTTAATTCTGGCCGTCTCGTGGACTATTACTCGCTGTTTTGGGGTCCCAGAGAGATTTCCACGATTGACGAACCTCTGGGTGCGTTTACGTGTCGGTCATTAACACTCGCAGGTTTTGTTGATTCCGACCCGTTTCGTGGACTATTACTCACCGTTTTGGGGTCCCAAAGAGATTTCCATTTTTGTCGAACCCCAAGGTGTGCTTGCGTGTTGGTCGTCAAGACTCCCAGTTTTGGCCGATTTTGGCCCGTTTTTGAACTATTACACAGTTTTGGCATCCCGAAGTGATTTCCACGATTGACAAACCCTACGGTGCGCTTACTTGTCGGTCATCAACAATCGCAGTTTTGGCCGATTCTGGTCCGTTTGGTGAACTATTATTCACCGTTTTGGGGTCCTAGGGCGATTTACACGATTTGCGATCCCCGGGGTGCGTTTATGTGTCGGTTATCAACACTCACCATTTTGCCCAATTCTGGTCCGTCTCATGGACTATTACTCACCGTTTTGGGGTCCCAGAGCGATTTCCATGATTCACGATCCCGGGGGTGCGTTTACGTGCCCGTTGTCAACACTCATAGTTCTGGCCAATTCTGACCCGTTTCGTGGACTATTACTCACCTTTTTGGGGTCCCGAAGCGATTTCCATAGTTGTTGAACCCAAAGATGCACTTACGTGTCGTTCGTCAACACTCGCAGTTTTGGCCGATTCTGGCCCGTTTTGTGGACTATAACTCGCTGTTTCGGGTCCCGGAGGGATTTCCACGATTGACGGACCCCTGGTGTGTTTATGTTTCGGTCATCAACAATCGCGGTTTTTGTCGATTCTGTCCCTTTCGTGGACTATTACTCACCGTTTTGGGGTCCTAAAGCGATTTCCATTGCTGTCGAACCCCAAGGTGTGCTTACGTGTTGGTCGTCAAGTCTCGCAGTTTTGGCCGATTCTGGCCCGTTTCTTGGACTATTACTCAGTTTTGGGGTCCCGAAGTGATTTCCACGATTGACGAACCCCGGGGGTGC
>NW_021270802.1:0-1552 GCF_002162155.2 Triticum dicoccoides
GTAGCAACTGATGATAGATTTGTCGAGCTCGCGCAGATTGAAAAGCTGGAACAATTCACTCAGATGAATTTGTACATAGTAATGTTTGAAGTGATGCTCATATCTAACTTCCGCATAAATATATTCTTTGGCGTTTTTATTTTTTATGTAACCCTTGTACCATTTCAGCAGACCTTTCATTTGTGGAGGTAGATCCTGTTCCTGCGCAGGCTCGACGAGAGGCCCATTCTTCACATATGTAATTACTACCTCCTTCACTGGCGCCTCATCAAGGCCTAACAGTTCACGAAGAGTAATACCTAAGTTGGCCGCTTGTTCTCTGGCACTCGTTACAGTCAATCCATGTGCTGCCGCAGCTGCTATGATATCGGGGTCATCCGGACCGGCGGCTTTCACTATAAGCGGGGCAATCGATTGTTTACTTTGTTCCCCGAGCTGGGCAACTCGTTTCCCGCTTTTTTTACTTTCTAATTCCGTGTTCTCGGCCTCCTCCAAGGCTTTGTTCTCCTGGTTCTCCGCCCGCTCTTTCTTCTCCTTCAACATGAGTGCCTGCCTACGAAGTTCATGTGCATAGTCGTCAGGCAGATTCTTCGCGGCTTGGGACGGTGTGCTCAAAAATGACTTACCCACTTCTTTTGCTCATCAGAAAATACTGGCGGCTCGGGCTCTCTTTTCTTCTTGCAGTCCGCCTTCCATTTCTCATGATCAGCAGCCGCGGCCGCGGCAGTTTCCTCGGCACTACGTTCCCAAGGCCTTGTGGGGAGAGGCTTCAATGATGGCTCCGGTACCTTTGTGGTCTTAGGTACATAAGGGTCCGGGTTAATAATCCAGGACTGCTTCTACTTCTTTGCCGGAGGTGGATTGGGGGGTGGTGTCTAATCACCCGCCGGACGAGGACTGGGGGGCGGCCTCTGATCACCCGCCGGACGTTGTGGACTGGGGGGCGTCGGCTGACGTGACGGAGGTGTAGGTGAACCGCCACCACCGTAGGGGGGTGGACTTGTTGTCCTTGGCGCCTCGCCTGGAAACTTGATAAACTTCTTTTGCCATAGAATGAAATGGCGCTTGACATCTCTAAGTCTTTTCTCCCCTTCAGGTGTAGCAATGTCAATCTCCAGGTCCTCAAACCCTTGGACTATGTCCTCCACCGTGACACGAGCATAGCCATCTTGAATGGGGGTGTTGTGGTGGAGTGCTCCAGGTAAACATGGTAAAGCACTGCCGATGGCTACCTTCATGGACATGTTCCCGATAGGATAATACAGATGACATTCTTTCATCTCCTTTATATCGTCCACGGGGTAGCGAGGAGGCTCCGGTGCAGTAATTTCGACCACCAGAGGCTCCGGTGCAGTAATTTCGACCACCAGAGGCTCCGGTGCAGTAATTTCGATCGTCGGTGCATCTGCACCAGCCGGTGGGGCCTCCGTGGAAGCCACACTGCTTCTCCGCTGCTGGCTTCTGAGATCCGCTGGATGATCTTCATGCTGCGCCCGAGCTGCATCTCGTTCGGCTACTAGTACACTCACGGTTTTCTTCATCACATCCATTT
>NW_021270803.1:0-1353 GCF_002162155.2 Triticum dicoccoides
AAGCAACCGCTGCTTAGCAAATCCGCGAAAAATATCTCTTTTGGGTTGAGTCTTCTTGTTAGGCTTGTTACCTTATATATTGTTTTGCTGTTTTTTCACATATTTAAAAAAAATTAGAGGTATAATCTTTTTTTTGTTTGTGAAGTTTCAAATATTAGTTTCATATGTAGTTATGTACCAAGCTCAGACTAGCACTTTGCTTCGAAGAACTACGAATTAGGGGGTATTTGGTTGGGCTTATTAACTTCAGCTTTTGCATTTTGGCTTGTAAGCCAAAAAAAATTCACCTATTTTATAGTATGCTTTTGGCTTATACTATCATGTGCAAAACCCAAACAACATTGCCACGTACGCGTAGGACACTTCCCATCCAATATTTATAAGATATCCCACATCGCACCGTTCATGCGCAAGGCTAAGCTGTAACTGACCGTTGGATTAGCCATCGTACCACTATGGCACCACAACACGTCTTATATGAAGTGTTTCCGATAACCAAAAGCCTGAAATTGGTGCTTAGACTTGGTCTTTCGTCCTTATTTTACTAGTAGTTTTTATCAAATAATCATCAGTTTGTGACTTGTTATCCTCGAAAAGAGGGAGCACTCATCAGTCAGTTGCCTGAAAATGTATTTATGGATAAGTCATGTTATTCCTTCGTGTGTGGCTACTGTTCATATTTCCCCCTCCCATTCTACCCGCTCTCTAGCCCATGCATACCTGCCTACCGCCGCCGTTCCGGTCACCCCCCTAAGCCCCACACTTCTGCTGTGCTGGCAAGCACCCTTGCAGCCGTCAATCGTCTTCATATCTTCTGCTGGTGATGACGTGGCTAGACAACATATGCTTAGCAAATCCGCAAAAAAGTAATCTCTTTTGGTTTGTGTCTTCTGGTTAGGCTTGTTACCATATGTATTGCCTTTTAGTTTTTTCTTCACACATTTTCAAAAATAGAGCTATGCTTTTTTTTCATGAAGTTTTAAATATTAGGTTCATATGTAGTTATGTACCCATGTTTGGACTTGCACTTTGCAACGAAGTACTATGAGTTAGTGGGTATTTGGCTACGTTTAACTTTGGCTTTTGCATTTTGGCTTATAGGCAAAAAGGACACCTACGATGGTATTAAGCAAAAAAAATATACCTATGATTGTATAATCCAAAAGTCCATAAATAGGTGTTTTCCCGGGCTTTTAAGCCAAGTGCAAAAGCCAAAGTTAAGCCCAACCGAACACCCCTTAGTGTGCTTATCTTCTTCGGTGAGCATATAATACAAACATGTTTACAAAAATAAAATGCTAATTTATGACCACTTTCCATTTTTACCCTTGCAACCCCATTGGTGAAATAATG
>NW_021270804.1:0-1544 GCF_002162155.2 Triticum dicoccoides
ATTGGGTATGACTCCTAGGTCGGTGATGAACTCCTTCACCCAAATCGCTTCATGCGCTGCCTCCGAGGCTGCCATGTACTCCGCTTCACACGTAGATCCCGCCACGACGCTCTGCTTGCAGCTGCACCAGCTTACTGCTCCACCATTCAACATATACACGTATCCGGTTTGTGACTTAGAGTCATCCAGATCTGAGTCGAAGCTAGCGTCGACGTAACCCTTTACGACGAGCTCTTCGTCTCCTCCATAAACGAGAAACATGTCCTTCGTCCTTTTCAGGTACTTCAGGATATTCTTGACCGCTGTCCAGTGTTCCTTGCCGGGATTACTCTGGTATCTTGCTACCAAACTTACGGCAAGGTTTACATCGGGTCTGGTACACAGCATGGCATACATAATAGATCCTATGGCTGAAGCATAGGGGATGACACTCATCTCTTCTTTATCTTTTGCTGTGGTCGGTGACTGAGCCGAGCTCAATCTCACACCTTGTAACATAGGCAAGAACCCCTTCTTGGACTGATCCATTTTGAACCTCTTCAAAATCTTATCAAGGTATGTGCTTTGTGAAAGACCTATGAGGCGTCTCGATCTATATCTATAGATCTTGATGCCTAATATATAAGCAGCTTCTCCAAGGTCCTTCATTGAAAAACACTTATTCAAGTAGGCCTTAATGCTGTCCAGAAATTCTATATTATTTCCCATCAAGAGTATGTCATCTACATATAATATGAGAAATGCTACAGAGCTCCCACTCACTTTCTTGTAAACGCAGGCTTCTCCATAAGTCTGCATAAACCCAAACGCTTTGATCATCTCATCAAAGCGAATGTTCCAACTCCGAGATGCTTGCACCAGTCCATAAATAGATCGCTGGAGCTTGCATACTTTGTTAGCGTTCCGAGGATCGACAAAACCTTCCGGCTGCATCATATACAGTTCTTCCTTAAGATGCCCGTTAAGGAATGCCGTTTTGACGTCCATTTGCCATATCTCATAATCATAGTATGCAGCAATTGCTAACATGATTCGGACGGACTTCAGCTTCGCTACGGGAGAGAAAGTCTCGTCGTAGTCAATCCCTTGAACTTGTCGATAACCCTTAGCGACAAGTCGAGCCTTATAGATGGTAACATTACCATCCGCGTCCGTCTTCTTCTTAAAGATCCATTTGTTTTCTATCGCTCGCCGATCATCAGGCAAGTCTGTCAAAGTCCATACTTTGTTTTCATACATGGATTCTATCTCGGATTTCATGGCTTCAAGCCATTTGTTGGAATCCGGGCCCGCCATCGCTTCTTCATAGTTCGAAGGTTCATTGTTGTCTAACAACATGATTTCCAGGACAGGGTTGCCGTACCACTCTGGTGCGGAACGTGTCCTTGTGGACCTACGAAGTTCAGCAGTAACTTGATCCGAAGTACCTTGATCATCATCATTGTTTTCCTCTTCAGTTGGTGTGGGCATCACAGGAACGGTTTCCTGCGCTGCGCCACTTTCCCGCTCAAGAGGTAGTACTTCATCGAGTTCTACTTTCCTCC
>NW_021270805.1:0-34258 GCF_002162155.2 Triticum dicoccoides
TTCTTTGTTCGAGGTAAACCTAAAACAAAGTCCATAGATATATCCTCCCAAGGAACACTAGGTACAGGCAAAGGCATATATAAACCATGAGGATTGAGTCGTGACTTAGCTTTTTGACATGTAGTGCATCGAGCAATAAAACGCTCAACATCCCGTCTCATCTTTGGCCAAAAGAAATGTGTAGCAAGTACGTCCTCTGTCTTCTTCACGCCAAAGTGTCCCATTAATCCTCCTCCATGCGCCTCCTGCAACAACAAAAGACGAACGGAGCTAGCTGGAATGCATAGCTTGTTAGCACGAAACACAAATCCATCGTTAACGACAAACTTGTTCCACATTCTTCCTTCTTTACAATTCTGCATTACATCTTTAAAATCAGCATCATGCACATATTGATCTTTGATGGTCTCCAAACCAAATATTTTGAAGTCAAGTTGTGAAAGTGATAGAGGCGAGGGTGTCCCGATCTTTCGATGAGATGGTAACTATCGATTTGGTGGAGACGACTTTGACGATCCGACTACAAACGTGCACGACGTTGCGCCTTAGCAATCACTAAACCAATCTCCAGAGGTTATTGACCACGCCGGTGCACGATCAACCTGACCACGAAGGTCTATTCCTGCAAGCAATCGAAGAACGAGCAAGAATATGATAAAAGCAATCTGAATATTGCAAATATATATGAAGTATTGATAAAGGTGGGGATCCGAAAGCGGTCTTGGTCTGGTCGTTGGACACAAACGAAGTACACGAAGTTGCGTTGGCTAACTTTTAACTAAACAAATCCCAAGCAAAAGCTACTAGATGGATCTACTTATATAGGAGCAAGGGGTGGCGGCCAAGGAGGTGGGAGGACGTCCCAAGGCAGCCTAAAACTAAATCTAGGTCGTACAAGGCTAATGGGCCCAAGTGGAGGTGATGTAACACCTTTGGACTTGTAGTTTGACTCGGATTCTGCTGCAGCATCAGATTGTTTCGTCCACAACTCAACGCTCCGAACGAATTTGAAGGTGATTCCAATTGGGTTGGAAAGTGCACGAAATCTAGTTTGCAACAGAAAAAGAATCACCCAATTCGGAGTCCATATGAAAAACTTGTGTGCGTTTTGAGTCAGGTATGTCTGTGCAGTCCGAATCTGAATCCAGAACGTGAGAGACTTGGACTCTATCTTCTCTTGGGCCAAAAGTGACGTGAGAGAACTTTTTGGACAGCAAATAAACATCTCTTTCTTCCTTATCTTCATATGTGGATTGTACAAATGTCCCATACACCTGCAATTAGATAAAACACAAAAGTGTGTGAAGTATTTTTTTTCTGGATAACATAAATAGATTATTGAATAGTTTGCACTAGAAATCACCTGACAAATATGCATATATGCAATATTTTTGGTCATATCCAAGGTAGTCATGTCCTCATCATCCTCCCCTTCTTGAAAATAAAGCCGTCCTCGGCGTTGCTTAATCTGAAATGTGGCTAACAAAAGAGACAAGGTGTACATGTTGTATATGTATATGTCATCCATTTTTACTTCCCTTGATTTTTGCATATATGACACATGAATAGATGAGTAACTTGCATAGTTCATAAAATTTAAAGCCAAAAAATTAGCACAAGAAGTAGAAGGCATGAAAATATGGCAACTCAGTTTGCACATATAAGTGAAGCTCTTATTCACTTCAAAAGATTGGCAATGTTCATCATTAAACCATCCTAACTTCGATGAATAAACCTTACTTGCATCAAATTTACATGCTACAACATGCTTAAATAAGCAAACATGCCATAAGTCATTGGACACAGAATCATCATCAAGTTTAGAGGTCATATCAAAATGATTAAACATTGGTTCTTTTGCATCAACAGTTAATTCAATGGGTGCACTCAAAATTGTTGATATTTCAGTTGTTTGATCACATGACGCATTCATGAGAGTAACAAGAGTCTCTAAAATAGGTGGTGTGCTCAAATCAACAGGTAACTCAACACATGATGCATTCAAGTTAACTAGGCATGCTTCATTCTCATGTGAAGTTATATCATCAAGACCTTTACTGTTACCTCGCAGAGATGTAGCTGATGTAGGTACGAACATTGACAATGTACCATACTCTTGAGATGATATCGCGCTCACAATCCGAGGTGGGGCTGCTCTAGTAGGTGCAATAGTGGAGTAACCAACCGGCGGTGGTGAGCATGAACTGGAATAGTAGTTGTTGTAGTCACCCAATGCATCCTCCTGTATTTGTCTCTCAAAGGTACAAGCACGGACATACATACCAGTAATGCAACGAGGAATATACTGAAATTTTGCCTGAATATCATGGTTCAAACCACCAAAAAAATCTATTCATTGTATCATCCTTAGATTCTTCTATGTCACAATGATGCATATAAGATTTGAACTCTTGGTAGTAAGCATGAACAGTGTTACTGCCTTGTTTTAATTGCTCCAATTTGCGACGCAATTCACGACGATAGTAAGGAGGAAAAAATTGTTGTCTCATTACAGCTTTCAAAACTTTCCAAGTTGTGGGTTGGTTACCAATGTTTTTCTTACAATGTACACTCCACCAAACAGAAGCAAAACCAGCAAATGCTCTAATGGTAGCTAGTACTCTCTCAAGTTCAGAAAAATCATGGTGACTAAAAACTTGTTCTACTTTAAGCTCCCAAGCTAGATAAATAGCAGGATTAAATCTACCCTCAAATGATGGTAAAGAGATAACCTGACCATATGCTTGTGTGTGTTGTCCCAACTCTCGTGATGGTGAAGATGTGTCCGTCATCCAAGAACTTCTATCTCTGGAACCTGTCATGATTAGTAGAAACAAGAACCAAAATTCGAGAATAATGTTCCTATGAACTACTAGGATGTGGTTGTAAAGTGCTCACAGTAAAGCAAATATCAATATCTTACAAGTTCTTACCATGTGGCAGGTGGTGACAAGCAACCAGCGGTGTCAAATAACTCCGAAGATTGTGTAAAACGATTGCCAGGGGAACGTACGTATACACGGTGTAGAAATATGTGGAGCTGGGTTGGCTATATATGGTAGCAAAAGATTAGCAATAATCAATTCAAAGATGCAATGTTGAATAAATGCTCAACGACGGTACTGTGCTGGTCCTAGGCTAGACCGTACTAGAGACGCGAGCCTAGAACACTAATGAGGTCACGGCGTAGCACAACTAGCATCAATGAATGATACTAAGTAGCTCTTGACAGCAAGATATAAGTGAAGATCACAACGGCAGTGAAGATAATGATGAAAAATAACTGCCAAGCAGGATATACAACAACTCTCTCTCCAACTTTCCTCTTGAAAAGTTTGAGACAATTTTCTGATAAATTCTTTCAAAGAATGCTACTAACTCAAGCTTTCCAATGCAAAAAGAATCACTCAATTCCGAGTTGATATGAGGAGTCAAAGAATTCTAAAACTGGCCTGAAAAATAGGAACAACCTGTGTTCATGAACTTCGGAGGGCAAAAAGACCTATTTAGAAGCTGATTTTGAGGTGTCAAATATTGAATTAGCTTCTGCAACTATTTAGATGCGGCTCATCGCTAGCTTCAATTTGAGTACTCACGGAGCCAAAACGGACTTTGTATGACGAAGATACACCTTTTTTACTGAACAGTGCGCAAAACAGATTCCAATCCGAATTCAGGTACGAGATTGATTCTAGATAGATCCAATTTTTTTTCTTCTCTCTTTTTTTCTCACGCTTTTTTT
The DNA here is from genome assembly GCF_002162155.2 of Triticum dicoccoides. Lineage (NCBI taxonomy): Eukaryota > Viridiplantae > Streptophyta > Magnoliopsida > Poales > Poaceae > Triticum > Triticum dicoccoides. Next base: position 3,743 of record NW_021270805.1, read on the forward strand.
TTCTTTTTCTTCTCCCTCTTTTTCTTTTTTTTTCTTTCCTTTTTTCTCTCTTTTTTTTCTTTATCTTTTTTTTTCTCCCTCTTTCCAAGACAAACTAGATAAGATGCAGATTGGATCAGGCGAAGATGTGAATGACCTCAACTATGATTATGACAATGAACAGTGCGTAGCACATGGTGGAAATTAATAGATGGGATGGTGGACGGCGGAAGGGATAATGATGCAGTGGCGGCGTGACTAATGTGAACAGAACTCGAAACTCTAAAGGAACTAGACACTAAGACCAGCAACTTACACGACGATGCAACCGATAATTCAACTATGCAAGCAATGAATAGAAAATTGCAAAGGCTCAGACTGGCTTGGATAAAGGATGAACAGATCTAACTTTTTTTTGTGTGGCTTTTTCTTGGACAATAGGTAAGAAAATAAATCTAATCTAGGAAAACGGGAAATTCTCACCGAGCAACCTGAAAACTGATACCACTTGATAGAGGCGAGGGTGTCCCGATCTTTCGATGAGATGATAACTATCGATTTGGTGGAGATGACTTTGATGATCCGACTACAAACGTGCACGACGTTGCGCCTTAGCAATCGCTAAACCAATCTCCTGAGGTTACTGACGATGCCGGAAGCACGGTCAGCCTGACCACGAAGGTCTATTCCTGCAAGCAATCGAAGAACGAGCAAGAATATGATAAAGCAATCTGAATATTGCAAATATATATGAGGTATTGGTAATGGTGGGGATCCGTAAGCGGTCTTGGTCTGGTCGTTGGACACAAACGAAGTACACGAAGTTGCAATGGCTAACTTTTAACTAAACAAATCCCAAGGAAAAGCTACTAGATGGATCTACTTATATAGGAGCAAGGGGTGGCGGCCAAGGAGGTGGGAGGACGTCCCAAGGCAGCCTAAAACTAAATCTAGGTCGTACAAGGCCAATGGGCCCAAGTGAAGGTGATGTAACACCTTTGGACTTGTAGTTTGACTCGGATTCTGCTGCAGCATCAGATTGTTTCGTCCACAACTCAACGCTCCGGACGAATTTGAAGGTGATTCCACTTGGGTTGGAAAGTGCACGAAATCTAGTTTCCAACAAAAAAAGAATCACCCAATTCGGAGTCCGTATGAAAAACTTGTGTGCGTTTTGAGTCAGGTATGTCTGTGCAGTCCGAATCTGAATCCAGAACGTGAGAGACTTGGACTCTATCTTCTCTTGGGCCAAAAGTGACGTGAGAGAACTTTTTGGACAGCAAATAAACATCTCTTTCTTCCTTATCTTCATATGTGGATTGTACAAATGTCCCATACACCTGCAATTAGACAAAACACAAAAGTGTGTGAAGTATTTTTGTTCTGGATAACATAAATAGATTATTGAATAGTTTGCACTAGAAATCACCTGACAAATATGCATATATGCAATATTTTTGGTCATATCCAAGGTAGTCATGTCCTCATCAACATGGGCCTGGCCCAATAATAAGGTGACGCAGCACCTAAAATAGCCTCGGGACGAAATTTATGAAGTGGCATCTTGTATATTTCGTCCAAGGCTTCATGCACCCATTATGGTGGCTTCAAAGTCCTGAAATCATCACTTGTAACTCCGTTCTTGTTCCCCTTGCGCATGCCATCATCTCCATGCTTGTTCTTGCTCCAATGTTCATCCTTCTCCAAGCTAGGCCCTTCATTTGTAAGCAAAACAAATGTATCCAATTTAGGCAGCATCATATTCTCATGAACATTAGAATCATTACCAAGAAACGAAAGTACCTGGTAATTTAGTTGGCGTGCACGAGCTCTAGTAATTGGTCCAGTATGTATAGCAGCAGGGGCTGTGGGTGTAACAATTGTATTGATGTCCTCATCATCCTCCCCTTCTTGAAATGAAGTCGTCCTCGACGGAAGTTCATCTTCCTCACCCAAATAAGGCTTCAAATCTGCAATGTTAAAAGTGGGACTAACCCCAAAATTTGCAGGCAGCTCAAGTTTATATGCATTATCATTTATTTTATCTAACACCTTAAAGGGACCATCAGCACGTGGCATTAACTTTGATTTGCACAAATCAGGAAATCTATCCTTACGCAAATGTAACCAAACAAGATCTCCAGGTGCAAACACAACATGTTTTCTACCCTTATCTCCAGCAAGTTTATATTTAGCATTCATGCGCTCAATGTTTTCCTTAGTTAACTCATGCATTTTTAAAATCAATTCAGCACGTTGTTTAGCATCAAAATTAACCTTCTCTGAAGATGGAAGAGGCAACAAATCAATAGGTGCATGAGGTAGGAAACCATACACAACTTCAAAAGGGCACATCTTAGTAGTAGAATGCAATGAACGATTATAAGCAAATTCAATATGAGGCAAGCATTCCTCCCACATTTTCTTATTATTCTTCAAAACAGCCCTAAGCATAGTAGACAACGTTCTATTGACTACTTCAGTTTGTCCATCAGTTTGGGGGTGACAAGTAGTACTAAAAAGCAGTTTAGTCCCCAACTTAGCCCATAAACTTCTCCAAAAGTGGCTAAGAAATTTAGTATCACGATCTGAAACAATAGTATTTGGCACACCATGCAAGCGAATAATTTCACGAAAGAACAAATCAGCAACATTAACAGCATCATCGCTTTTATGACATGGTATAAAGTGTGCCATTTTCGAGAATCTATCCATGACAACAAATATGCTATCCCTCCCCTTCTTTGTTCGAGGTAAACCTAAAACAAAGTCCATAGATATATCCTCCCAAGGAACACTAGGTACAGGCAACGGCATATATAAACCATGAGGATTGAGTCGTGACTTAGCTTTTTGACATGTAGTGCAGCGAGCAATAAAACGCTCAACATCCCGTCTCATCTTTGGCCAAAAGAAATGTGTAGCAAGTACGTCCTCCGTCTTCTTCACGCCAAAGTGTCCCATTAATCCTCCTCCATGCGCCTCCTGCAACAACAAAAGACGAACGGAGCTAGCTGGAATGCATAGCTTGTTAGCACGAAACACAAATCCATCGTTAACAACAAACTTGTTCCACATTCTTCCTTCTTTACAATTCTGCATTACATCTTTAAAATCAGCATCATGCACATATTGATCTTTGATGGTCTCCAAACCAAATATTTTGAAGTTAAGTTGTGAAAGCATAGTATAGCGACGAGACAATGCATCAGCAATAACATTTTCTTTTCCCTTTTTGTGTTTAATGACATAAGGGAAAGTCTCAATGAATTCAACCCATTTAGCATGTCTACGATTCAGTTTAGCTTGACTTTTAATATGTTTCAAAGATTCATGATCAGAATGTATAACAAATTCTTTGGGCCATAAATAATGTTGCCATGTTTCTAAAGTCCGAACAAGAGCATATAATTCTTTATCATAAGTAGAATAATTCAGACTAGGCCCACTCAATTTTTCAGAAAAGTATGCAACAGGTTTGCCATCTTGTAATAACACACCTCCTAATCCAATTCCACTAGCATCACATTCAAGCTCAAAAGTCTTATTAAAATCAGGAAGTTGGAGTAAAGGAGCATGTGTCAACTTATCTTTCAATACCGTGAAGGCTTCTTCCTGCGCGGTACCCCAAAGAAAAGGCACATCTTTCTTTGTAAGCTCATTGAGAGGTGCAGCAATGGTGCTGAAATCTCTCACAAAACGCCTATAGAATCCAGCGAGGCCAAGAAAACTCCTCACTTGTGTGACCGTTTTGGGCTGCGGCCAACTCTCAATAGCTTCAATCTTGGCTTTATCAACTTCAATTCCCTGTGGAGTAACAACATAGCCAAAAAAAGATACTCGGTCGGTGCAAAAGGTGCACTTCCCAAGGTTACCAAACAAACGTGCATCACGTAGAGCAATAAAAACAGCACGTAAATGTTCCAAATGTTCCTCCAAAGATCTGCTATAAATCAATATGTCATCAAAGTAAACTACCACAAATCGTCCAATGAAAGCACGTAAAACTTCGTTCATTACTCTCATGAAAGTACTAGGTGCATTAGTTAACCCAAAAGGCATGACTAACCACTCATATAATCCAAACTTAGTTTTAAATGCTGTTTTCCATTCATCTCCCAATTTCATACGAATTTGATGGTAGCCACTACGCAAATCAACTTTGGAGAATATTGTAGAGCCACTCAATTCATCAAGCATATCATCTAGCCTAGGAATAGGATGACGATAACGAATAGTAATATTATTAATGCCTCTACAATCAACACACATACGTGATGTACCATCCTTTTTCGGCACTAGAATAATAGGAACAGCACAAGGACTAAGGGATTCGCGTATATAACCTTTGTCGAGAAGCTCTTGTACTTGACGCATAATCTCCTTCGTCTCCTCTGGATTGGTACGGTATGGTGCACGGTTTGGCAATGAAGCACCGGGAATTAAGTCAATCTGATGCTCAATCCCTCGAATAGGCGGTAATCCCGGTGGCACGTCTTGTGGAAAAACGTCAGCGAACTCCTGCAAAATGTTAGTGACAGCAGGAGGCAAAGAGGGAGGCACATCCTCGAATGAAAATAATGCCTCTTTGCACACAAAAGCATAGCAAACAGATTTGCTGAAATCTAGCTCATCAATATCAGATTTGGTGGCAAATAAACATGCACTTTTCAATTTAATTTCAGAAGCAACACTAGATGGTTTATTATTAGGCTTCATTTGTTGCTCAAATTCTTTTGCCACAATCTGATTTTCACTCTTATTCTTCTCCTGTTGTGCTTTATTAGCTCTATTAATATCATCTTTCAAAATGGAATCAGGAGTCATAGGAAGCAAAGTAATATTTTTATCCTTATGAACAAGAGTATAGTGATTGTTTCTACCATGGTGTACAGAATTTTTATCAAATTGCCATGGTCTACCAAGTAATAAGGAACATGCTTGCATAGGTACCACATCACAATCAACATAATCAACATATGTAGAGATACTAAAATGCACACGAATAGTACGTGTTACATTAACCTTGCCGTTGTTGTTGAACCATTGGATGTAGTAAGGATGTGGATGTGGTCTTGTGGTGAGAGAAAGCTTCTCCACCATCTCCATGCTAGCCAAGTTGTTGCAACTACCTCCGTCTATGATGACGCGCACAGAACGTTCCTTCACAACTCCCTTGGTATGGAACAAATTGTGCCTCTGATTTTGCTCAGCTTGTGTGACCTGCACACTCAAAACACGTTGAGCAACTAAACATTCATACCTGTCAGCGTCTTCAGGAGTCATGTATTGCGTCTCATGATCAGAATCATCTCCACCATGTTCTTCACGTGTAATAAGAGCCAAAGTCTCCTCATCATAGTCACAGCTGATGAGGACATCAATACAATTGTTACACCCACAGCCCCTGCTGCTATACATACTGGACCAATTACTAGAGCTCGTGCACGCCAACTAAATTACCAGGTACTTCCGTTTCTTGGTAATGATTCTAATGTTCATGAGAATATGATGCTGCCTAAATTGGATACATTTGTTTTGCTTACAAATGAAGGGCCTAGCTTGGAGAAGGATGAACATTGGAGCAAGAACAAGCATGGAGATGATGGCATGCGCAAGGGGAACAAGAACGGAGTTACAAGTGATGATTTCAGGACTTTGAAGCCACCATAATGGGTGCATGAAGCCTTGGACGAAATATACAAGATGCCACTTCCTAAATTTCGTCCCGAGGCTATTTTAGGTGCTGCGTCACCTTATTATTGGGCCAGGCCCATGTAATTTCGAAATACATAAGTATAGGCTATTTTTAGAGTCCGTATGTGTGGGGAAACAAGAGATAGGGTTGATTTCGGACACCTCCACCAAGGGCCACGAAATTCCCCCCTCTTCCTCCATATATACAGCCCTTAGGGCATCGTTTAGACTTTGGGTTTTGTTTAGATTAAAAGTTCGCCATAGCTGCAACTTCGCGTACTTCGTTTGTGTTCAACGACCAGACAAAGGCGTCACAGAACCCCACCTTGATCAATAAAGCTTTCATCTTATATTCGCAATATCCAGATTGCAATCTTAGTTTCTTGCTTGTTCTTCGTTTGCTCGCAGGAAACAGACCCTCGTGGTCAGGTTGATCGTGCTCCGGCGTGGTCAATAACCTCTCGGAGTTGGTTTAGCGGTTGCTAAGGCGCGACGTCCTCGCACGTTCGTAGTCGGATCGTCAAAGTCGACTTCCACCAAAGCGATATCCATCATCTCATCGAAAGATCGGGACCCTCGCCTCTATCAGGTACCGCACAGGAAGAAGCCTTCACGGTATTGAAAGATAAGTTGACACATGCTCCTTTACTCCAATTTCCTGATTTTAATAAGACTTTTGAGCTTGAATGTGATGCTAGTGGAATTGGATTAGGAGGTGTGTTATTACAAGATGGCAAACCTGTTGCATACTTTTCTGAAAAATTGAGTGGGCCTAGTCTGAATTATTCTACTTATGATAAAGAATTATATGCTCTTGTTCGGACTTTAGAAACATGGCAACATTATTTATGGCCCGAAGAATTTGTTATACATTCTGATCATGAATCTTTGAAACATATTAAAAGTCAAGCTAAACTGAATCGTAGACATGCTAAATGGGTTGAATTCATTGAGACTTTCCCTTATGTCATTAAACACAAGAAGGGAAAAGAAAATGTTATTGCTGATGCATTGTCTCGTCGCTATACTATGCTTTCACAACTTGACTTCAAAATATTTGGTTTGGAGACCATCAAAGATCAATATGTGCATGATGCTGATTTTAAAGAGGTAATGCAGAATTGTAAAGAAGGAAGAATGTGGAACAAGTTTGTCGTTAACGATGGATTTGTGTTTCGTGCTAACAAGCTATGCATTCCAGCTAGCTCCGTTCGTCTTTTGTTGTTGCAGGAGGCGCATGGAGGAGGATTAATGGGACACCTTTGCCTCTATTAATGGGACACTTTGGCGTGAAGAAGACGGAGGACGTACTTGCTACACATTTCTTTTGGCCAAAGATGAGACGGGATGTTGAGCGTTTTATTGCTCGATGCACTACATGTCAAAAGGCTAAGTCACGACTCAATCCTCATGGTTTATATATGCCTTTGCCTGTACCTAGTGTTCCTTGGGAGGATATATCTATGGACTTTGTTTTAGGTTTACCTCGAACAAAGAAGGGGAGGGATAGCATATTTGTTGTCGTGGATAGATTCTCGAAAATGGCACACTTTATACCATGTCATAAAAGCGATGATGCTGTTAATGTTGCTGATTTGTTCTTTCGTGAAATTATTCGCTTGCATGGTGTGCCAAATACTATTGTTTCAGATCATGATACTAAATTTCTTAGCCACTTTTGGAGATGTTTATGGGCTAAGTTGGGGACTAAACTGCTTTTTAGTACTACTTGTCACCCCCAAACTGATGGACAAACTGAAGTAGTCAATAGAACGTTGTCTACTATGCTTAGGACTGTTTTGAAGAATAATAAGAAAATGTGGGAGGAATGCTTGCCTCATATTGAATTTGCTTATAATCGTTCATTGCATTCTACTACTAAGATGTGCCCTTTTGAAGTTGTGTATGGTTTCCTACCTCGTGCACCTATTGATTTGTTGCCTCTTCCATCTTCGGAGAAGGTTAATTTTGATGCTAAACAACGTGCTGAATTGATTTTAAAAATGCATGAGTTAACTAAGGAAAACATTGAGCGTATGAATGCTAAATATAAACTTGCTGGAGATAAGGGTAGAAAACATGTTGTGTTTTCACCTGGAGATCTTGTTTGGTTACATTTGCGTAAGGATAGATTTCCTGATTTGCGCAAATCAAAGCTAATGCCACGTGCTGATGGTCCCTTTAAGGTGTTAGAGAAAATAAATGATAATGCATATAAACTTGAGCTGCCTGCAGATTTTGGGGTTAGTCCCACTTTTAACATTGCAGATTTGAAGCCTTATTTGGGTGAGGAAGATGAGTTTCCGCCGAGGACGACTTCATTTCAAGAAGGGGAGGATGATGAGGACATCAATACCATTGTTACACCCACAGCCCCTACTGCTACATATACGGGACCAATTACTAGAGCTCGCGCACGCCAATTAAATTATCAGGTACTTTCGTTTCTTGGTAATGATTCTAATGTTCATGAGAATATGATGCTGCCTAAATTGGATACATTTGTTTTGCTTACGAATGAAGGGCCTAGCTTGGAGAAGGATGAAAATTGGAGCAAGAACAAGCATGGAGATGATGGCATGCGCAAGGGGAACAAGAACGGAGTTACAAGTGATGATTTCAGGACTTTGAAGCCACCATAATGGGTGCATGAAGCCTTGGACGAAATATACAAGATGCCACTTCCTAAATTTCGTCCCGAGGCTATTTTAGGTGCTGCGTCACCTTATTATTGGGCCAGGCCCATGTAATTTCGAAATACATAAGTATAGGGTATTTTTAGAGTCCGTATGTGTGAGGAAACAAGAGATAGGGTTGATTTCGGACCCCTCCACCAAGGGCCACGAAATTCCCCCCTCTTCCTCCATATATACAGCCCTTAGGGCATCGTTTAGACTTTGGGTTTTGTTTAGATTAAAAGTTCGCCATAGCTGCAACTTCGCGTACTTCGTTTGTGTTCAACGACCAGACAAAGGCGTCACAGAACCCCACCTTGATCAATAAAGCTTTCATCTTATATTCGCAATATCTAGATTGCAATCTCAGTTTCTTGCTTGTTCTTCGTTTGCTCGCAGGAAACAGACCCTCGTGGTCAGGTTGATCGAGCTCCGGCGTGGTCAATAACCTCTCGGAGTTGGTTTAGCGATTGCTAAGGCGCGACGTCCTCGCACGTTCGTAGTCGGATCGTCAAAGTCGACTGCCACCAAAGCGATATCCATCATCTCATCGAAAGACGGGACACCTTTGCCTCTATCATATGCTCTTGTTCGGACTTTAGAAACATGGCAACATTATTTATGGCCCAAAGAATTTGTTATACATTCTGATCATGAATCTTTGAAACATATTAAAAGTCAAGCTAAACTGAATCGTAGACATGCTAAATGGGTTGAATTCATTGAGACTTTTCCTTATGTCATTAAACACAAGAAGGGAAAAGAAAATGTTATTGCTGATGCATTGTCTCGCCGCTATACTATGCTTTCACAACTTGACTTCAAAATATTTGGTTTGGAGACCATCAAAGATCAATATGTGCATGATGCTGATTTTAAAGATGTAATGCAGAATTGTAAAGAAGGAAGAATGTGGAACAAGTTCGTCGTTAACGATGGATTTGTGTTTCGTGCTAACAAGCTATGCATTCCAGCTAGCTCCATTCGTCTTTTGTTGTTGCAGGAGGCGCATGGAGGAGGATTAATGGGACACTTTGGCGTGAAGAAGACGGAGGACGTACTTGCTACACATTTCTTTTGGCCAAAGATGAGACGGGATGTTGAGCGTTTTATTGCTCGATGCACTACATGTCAAAAAGTTAAGTCACGACTCAATCCTCATGGTTTATATATGCCTTTGCCTGTACCTAGTGCTCCTTGGGTGGATATATCTATGGACTTTGTTTTAGGTTTACCTCGAACAAAGAAGGGGAGGGATAGCATATTTGTTGTCGTGGATAGATTCTCGAAAATGGCACACTTTATACCATGTCATAAAAGCGATGATGCTGTTAATGTTGCTGATTTGTTCTTTCGTGAAATTATTCGCTTGCATGGTGTGCCAAATACTATTGTTTCAGATCGTGATACTAAATTTCTTAGCCACTTTTGGAGATGTTTATGGGCTAAGTTGGGGACTAAACTGCTTTTTAGTACTACTTGTCACCCCCAAACTGATGGACAAACTGAAGTAGTCAATAGAACGTTGTCTACTATGCTTAGGGCTGTTTTGAAGAATAATAAGAAAATGTGGGAGGAATGCTTGCCTCATATTGAATTTGCTTATAATCGTTCATTGCATTCTACTACTAAGATGTGCCCTTTTGAAGTTGTGTATGGTTTCCTACCTCATGCACCTATCGATTTGTTGCCTCTTCCATCTTCGGAGAAGGTTAATTTTGATGCTAAACAACGTGTTGAATTGATTTTAAAAATGCATGAGTTAGCTAAGGAAAACATTGAGCGTATGAATGCTAAATATAAACTTGCTGGAGATAAGGGTAGAAAACATGTTGTGTTTGCACCTGGAGATCTTGTTTGGTTACATTTGCGTAAGGATAGATTTCCTGATTTGCGCAAATCAAAGCTAATGCCACGTGCTGATGGTCCCTTTAAGGTGTTAGAGAAAATAAATGATAATGCATATAAACTTGAGCTGCCTGCAGATTTTGGGGTTAGTCCCACTTTTAACATTGCAGATTTGAAGCCTTATTTGGGTGAGGAAGATGAGTTTCCGTCGAGGACGACTTCATTTCAAGAAGGGGAGGATGATGAGGACATCAATACCATTGTTACACCCACAGCCCCTACTGCTACATATACGGGACCAATTACTAGAGCTCGCGCACGCCAATTAAATTATCAGGTACTTTTGTTTCTTGGTAATGATTCTAATGTTCATGAGAATATGATGCTGCCTAAATTGGATACATTTGTTTTGCTTACAAATGAAGGGCCTAGCTTGGAGAAGGATGAACATTGGAGCAAGAACAAGCATGGAGATGATGCCATGCGCAAGGGGAACAAGAACGGAGTTACAAGTGATGATTTCAGGACTTTGAAGCCACCATAATGGGTGCATGAAGCCATGGACGAAATATACAAGATGCCACTTCATAAATTTCGTCCCGAGGCTATTTTAGGTGCTGCGTCACCTTATTATTGGGCCAGGCCCATGTAATTTCGAAATACATAAGTATAGGCTATTTTTAGAGTCCGTATGTGTGGGGAAACAAGAGATAGGGTTGATTTCGGACCGCTCCACCAAGGGCCACGAAATTCCCCCCTCTTCCTCCATATATACAGCCCTTAGGGCATCGTTTAGACTTTGGGTTTTGTTTAGATTAAAAGTTCGCCATAGCTGCAACTTCGCGTACTTCGTTTGTGTTCAACGACCAGACAAAGGCGTCACAGAACCCCACCTTGATCAATAAAGCTTTCATCTTATATTCGCAATATCCAGATTGCAATCTCAGTTTCTTGCTTGTTCTTCGTTTGCTCGCAGGAAACAGACCCTCGTGGTCAGGTTGATCGTGCTCCGGCGTGGTCAATAACCTCTCGGAGTTGGTTTAGCGATTGCTAAGGCGCGACGTCCTCGCACGTTCGTAGTCGGATCGTCAAAGTCGACTGCCACCAAAGCGATATCCATCATCTCATCGAAAGACGGGACACCTTTGCCTCTATCATATGCTCTTGTTCGGACTTTAGAAACATGGCAACATTATTTATGGCCCAAAGAATTTGTTATACATTCTGATCATGAATCTTTGAAACATATTAAAAGTCAAGCTAAACTGAATCGTAGACATGCTAAATGGGTTGAATTCATTGAGACTTTTCCTTATGTCATTAAACACAAGAAGGGAAAAGAAAATGTTATTGCTGATGCATTGTCTCGCCGCTATACTATGCTTTCACAACTTGACTTCAAAATATTTGGTTTGGAGACCATCAAAGATCAATATGTGCATGATGCTGATTTTAAAGATGTAATGCAGAATTGTAAAGAAGGAAGAATGTGGAACAAGTTCGTCGTTAACGATGGATTTGTGTTTCGTGCTAACAAGCTATGCATTCCAGCTAGCTCCGTTCGTCTTTTGTTGTTGCAGGAGGCGCATGGAGGAGGATTAATGGGACACTTTGGCGTGAAGAATACGGAGGACGTACTTGCTACACATTTCTTTTGGCCAAAGATGAGACGGGATGTTGAGCGTTTTATTGCTCGATGCACTACATGTCAAAAAGCTAAGTCACGACTCAATCCTCATGGTTTATATATGCCTTTGCCTGTACCTAGTGTTCCTTGGGAGGATATATCTATGGACTTTGTTTTAGGTTTACCTCGAACAAAGAAGGGGAGGGATAGCATATTTGTTGTCGTGGATAGATTCTCGAAAATGGCACACTTTATACCATGTCATAAAAGCGATGATGCTGTTAATGTTGCTGATTTGCTCTTTCGTGAAATTATTCGCTTGCATGGTGTGCCAAATACTATTGTTTCAGATCGTGATACTAAATTTCTTAGCCACTTTTGGAGATGTTTATGGGCTAAGTTGGGGACTAAACTGCTTTTTAGTACTACTTGTCACCCCCAAACTGATGGACAAACTGTCAATAGAACGTTGTCTACTATGCTTAGAGCTGTTTTGAAGAATAATAAGAAAATGTGGGAGTAATGCTTGCCTCATATTGAATTTGCTTATAATCGTTCATTGTTACACCCACAACCCCCGTTGCTATACATACTTGACCAATTACTAGTGCTCGTTCACGCCCATTGAATTATCAGGTACTTTTGTTTCTTGGTAACGATTCTAATGTTCATGAGAATATGATGCTGCCTAAATTGGATACATTTGTTTTGCTTACAAATGAAGGGCCTAGCTTGGAGAAGGATGAACATTGGAGCAAGAACAAGCATGGAGATGATGCCATGCGCAAGGGGAACAAGAACGGAGTTACAAGTGATGATTTCAGGACTTTGAAGCCACCATAATGGGTGCATGAAGCCATGGACGAAATATACAAGATGCCACTTCATAAATTTCGTCCCGAGGCTATTATAGGTGCTGCGTCACCTTTTTATTGGGCCAGGCCCATGTAATTTCGAAATACATAAGTATAGGCTATTTTTAGAGTCCGTATGTGTGGGGAAACAAGAGATAGGGTTGATTTCGGACCCCTCCACCAAGGGCCACGAAATTCCCCCTCTCTTCCTCCATATATACAGCCCTTAGGGCACCGTTTAGACTTTGGGTTTTGTTTAGATTAAAAGTTCGCCATAGCTGCAACTTCGCGTACTTCGTTTGTGTTCAACGACCAGACAAAGGCGTCACAGAACCCCACCTTGATCAATAAAGCTTTCATCTTATATTCGCAATATCCAGATTGCAATCTTAGTTTCTTGCTTGTTCATCGTTTGCTCGCAGGAAACAGACCCTCGTGGTCAGGTTGATCGTGCTCCGGCGTGGTCAATAACCTCTCGGAGTTGGTTTAGCGATTGCTAAGGCGCGACGTCCTCGCACGTTCGTAGTTGGATCGTCAAAGTCGATTTCCACCAAAGCGATATCCATCATCTCATCGAAAGACGGGACACCTTTGCCTCTATCAAGTAGAATGCAATGAACGATTATAATCAAATTCAATATGAGGCAAGCATTCCTCCCACATTTTCTTATTATTCTTCAAAACAGCCCTAAGCATAGTAGACAACGTTCTATTGACTACTTCAGTTTGTCCATCAGTTTGGGGGTGACAAGTAGTACTAAAAAGCAGTTTAGTCCCCAACTTAGCCCATAAACATCTCCAAAAGTGGCTAAGAAATTTAGTATCACGATCTGAAACAATAGTATTTGGCACACCATGCAAGCGAATAATTTCACGAAAGAACAAATCAGCAACATTAACAGCATCATCGCTTTTATGACATGGTATAAAGTGTGCCATTTTCGAGAATCTATCCACGACAACAAATATGCTATCCCTCCCCTTCTTTGTTCGAGGTAAACCTAAAACAAAGTCCATAGATATATCCTCCCAAGGAACACTAGGTACAGGCAAAGGCATATATAAACCATGAGGATTGAGTCGTGACTTAGCTTTTTGACATGTAGTGCAGCGAGCAATAAAACGCTCAACATCCCGTCTCATCTTTGTCCAAAAGAAATGTGTAGCAAGTACGTCCTCCGTCTTCTTCACGCCAAAGTGTCCCATTAATCCTCCTCCATGCGCCTCCTGCAACAACAAAAGACGAACGGAGCTAGCTGGAATGCATAGCTTGTTAGCACGAAACACAAATCCATCGTTAACGACGAACTTGTTCCACATTCTTCCTTCTTTACAATTCTGCATTACATCTTTAAAATCAGCATCATGCACATATTGATCTTTGATGGTCTCCAAACCAAATATTTTGAAGTCAAGTTGTGAAAGCATAGTATAGCGGCGAGACAATGCATCAGCAATAACATTTTCTTTTCCCTTCTTGTGTTTAATGACATAAGGAAAAGTCTCAATGAATTCAACCCATTTAGCATGTCTACGATTCAGTTTAGCTTGACTTTTAATATGTTTCAAAGATTCATGATCAGAATGTATAACAAATTCTTTGGGCCATAAATAATGTTGCCATGTTTCTAAAGTCCGAACAAGAGCATATGATAGAGGCAAAGGTGTCCCGTCTTTCGATGAGATGATGGATATCGCTTTGGTGGCAGTCGACTTTGACGATCCGACTACGAACGTGCGAGGACGTCGCGCCTTAGCAATCGCTAAACCAACTCCGAGAGGTTATTGACCACGCCGGAGCACGATCAACCTGACCACGAGGGTCTGTTTCCTGCGAGCAAACGAAGAACAAGCAAGAAACTGAGATTGCAATCTGGATATTGCGAATATAAGATGAAAGCTTTATTGATCAAGGTGGGGTTCTGTGACGCCTTTGTCTGGTCGTTGAACACAAACGAAGTACGCGAAGTTGCAGCTATGGCGAACTTTTAATCTAAACAAAACCCAAAGTCTAAACGATGCCCTAAGGGCTGTATATATGGAGGAAGAGGGGGGAATTTCGAGGCCCTTGGTGGAGGGGTCCGAAATCAACCCTATCTCTTGTTTCCCCACACATACGGACTCTAAAAATAGCCTATACTTATGTATTTCGAAATTACATGGGCCTGGCCCAATAATAAGGTGACGCAGCACCTAAAATAGCCTCGGGACGAAATTTATGAAGTGGCATCTTGTATATTTCGTCCAAGGCTTCATGCACCCATTATGGTGGCTTCAAAGTCCTGAAATCATCACTTGTAACTCCGTTCTTGTTCCCCTTGCGCATGCCACCATCTCCATGCTTGTTCTTGCTCCAATGTTCATCCTTCTCCAAGCTAGGCCCTTCATTTGTAAGCAAAACAAATGTATCCAATTTAGGCAGCATCATATTCTCATGAACATTAGAATCATTACCAAGAAACGAAAGTACCTGGTAATTTAGTTGGCGTGCACGAGCTCTAGTAATTGGTCCAGTATGTATAGCAGCAGGGGCTGTGGGCGTAACAATTGTATTGATGTCCTCATCACTTAGCCACTTTTGGAGATGTTTATGGGCTAAGTTGGGGACTAAACTGCTTTTTAGTACTACTTGTCACCCCCAAACTGATGGACAAACTGAAGTAGTCAATAGAACGTTGTCTACTATGCTTAGGGCTGTTTTGAAGAATAATAAGAAAATGTGGGAGGAATGCTTGCCTCATATTGAATTTGCTTATAATCGTTCATTGCATTCTACTACTAAGATGTGCCCTTTTGAAGTTGTGTATGGTTTCCTACCTCGTGCACCTATTGATTTGTTGCCTCTTCCATCTTCGGAGAAGGTTAATTTTGATGCTAAACAACGTGCTGAATTGATTTTAAAAATGCATCAGTTAACTAAGGAAAACATTGAGCGTATGAATGCTAAATATAAACTTGCTGGAGATAAGGGTAGAAAACATGTTGTGTTTGCACCTGGAGATCTTGTTTGGTTACATTTGCGTAAGGATAGATTTCCTGATTTGCGCAAATCAAAGCTAATGCCACGTGCTGATGGTCCCTTTAAGGTGTTAGAGAAAATAAATGATAATGCATATAAACTTGAGCTGCCTGCAGATTTTGGGGTTAGTCCCACTTTTAACATTGCAGATTTGAAGCCTTATTTGGGTGAGGAAGATGAGTTTCCGTCGAGGACGACTTCATTTCAAGAAGGGGAGGATGATGAGGACATCAATACCATTGTTACACCCACAGCCCCTACTGCTACATATACGGGACCAATTACTAGAGCTCGCGCACGCCAATTAAATTATCAGGTACTTTCGTTTCTTGGCAATGAGCCTAAATTGGATACATTTGTTTTGCTTACAAATGAAGGGCCTAGCTTGGAGAAGGATGAACATTGGAGCAAGAACAAGCATGGAGATGATGCCATGCGCAAGGGGAACAAGAATGGAGTTACAAGTGACGATTTCAGGACTCTGAAGCCACCATAATGGGTGCATGAAGCCTTGGACGAAATATACAAGATGCCACTTAATAAATTTCGTCCCGAGGCTATTATAGGTGCTGCGTCACCTTTTTATTGGGCCATGTCTATGTAATTTCGAAATACATAAGTATAGGCTATTTTTAGAGTCCGTATGTGTGGGGAAACAAGAGATAGGGTTGATTTCGGACCCCTCCACCAAGGGCCACGAAATTCCCCCTCTCTTCCTCCATATATACAGCCCTTAGGGCACCGTATAGACTTTGGGTTTTGTTTAGATTAAAAGTTCGTCATAGCTGCAACTTCGCGTACTTCGTTTGTGTTCAACGACCAGACAAAGGCGTCACAGAACCCCACCTTGATCAATAAAGCTTTCATCTTATATTCGCAATATCCAGATTGCAATCTCAGTTTCTTGCTTGTTCTTCGTTTGCTCGCAGGAAACAGACCCTCGTGGTCAGGTTGATCGTGCTCCGGCGTGGTCAATAACCTCTCGGAGTTGGTTTAGCGATTGCTAAGGCGCGACGTCCTCCCACGTTCGTAGTCGGATCGTCAAAGTCGACTGCCACCAAAGCGATATCCATCATCTCATCGAAAGACGGGACACCTTTGCCTCTATCAGGGCCTGCACAGAGTTCTTCTTCTTCCAGGGCATCAACAGGGCACACAAGTGATATTATTTGTCGTCGTTGTAAGGGAGGAGGTCATTATGCGAGAGAATGCTAATCTCCGCGTGTGATGATTGCTACCGAGGGTGGTGGATATGAGTCCGCTAGTGACTATGATTAGGAGACATTGGCTCTTATTACACGTGAAGAACGTGGTGGAGATGATTCTGATCATGAGACGCAATACATGGCTCCTGAAGATGCTGACAGGTATGAATGTTTAGTTGCTCAACGTGTTTTGAGTGTGCAGGTCACACAAGCTGAGCAAAATCAGAGGCACAATTTGTTCCATACCAAGGGAGTTGTGAAGGAACGTTCTGTGCGCGTCATAATAGACGGAGGGAGCTGCAACAACTTGGCTAGCATGGAGATGGTGGAGAAGCTTTCTCTCACGACAAGACCACATCCACATCCTTACTACATCCAATGGTTCAACAACAGCGGCAAGGTTAAGGTAACACGTACTGTTCGTGTGCATTTTAGTATCTCTACATATGCTGATTATGTTGATTGTGATGTGGTACCTATGCAAGCATGTTCCTTATTACTTGGTAGACCATGGCAATTTGATAAAAAATTTGTACACCATGGTAGAAATAATCACTATACTCTTGTTCATAAGGATAAAAATATTACTTTGCTTCCTATGACTCCTGATTCCATTTTGAAAGATGATATTAATAGAGCTAATAAAGCAAAACAGGAGAAGAATAAGTGTGAAAATCAGATTGTGGCAAAAGAATTTGAGCAACAAATGAAGCCTAATAATAAACCATCTAGTGTTGCTTCTGAAATTAAATTGAAAAGTGCATGTTTATTTGCCACCAAATCTGATATTGATGTGCTAGATTTCAACAAATCTGTTTGCTATGCTTTTGTGTGCAAAGAGGCATTATTTTCATTCAAGGACGTGCCTTCCTCTTTGCCTCCTGCTGTCACTAACATTTTGCAGGAGTTCGCTGACGTTTTTCCACAAGACGTGCCACCGAGATTACCGCCTATTCGAGGGATTGAGCATCAGATTGACTTAATTCCCGGTGCTTCACTGCCAAACCGTGCACCATACCGTACCGATCCGGAGGAGACGAAGGAGATTATGTGTCAAGTACAAGAGCTTCTCGACAAAGGTTATATACGCGAATCCCTTAGTCGTTGTGCTGTTCCTATTATTCTAGTGCCGAAAAAGGATGGTACATCTCGTATGTGTGTTGATTGTAGAGGCATTAATAATATTACTATTCGTTATCGTCATCCTATTCCTAGGCTAGATGATATGCTTGATGAATTTAGTGGCTCTACAATATTCTCCAAAGTTGATTTGCGTAGTGGCTACCATCAAATTCGTATGAAATTGGGAGATGAATGGAAAACAACATTTAAAACTAAGTTTGGATTATATGAGTGGTTAGTCATGCCTTTTGGGTTAACTAATGCACCTAGTACTTTCATGAGATTAATGAACGAAGTTTTACGTGCTTTCATTGGACGATTTGTGGTAGTTTACTTTGATGACATTTTGATTTATAGCAGATCTTTGGAAGAACATTTGGAACATTTACGTGCTGTTTTTATTGCTCTACGTGATGCACGTTTGTTTGGTAACCTTGGGAAGTGCACCTTTTGCACCGACCGAGTATCTTTTCTTGGCTATGTTGTTACTCCACAGGGAATTGAAGTTGATAAAGCCAAGATTGAAGCTATTGAGAGTTGGCCGCAGCCCAAAACGGTCACACAAGTGAGGAGTTTTCTTGGCCTCGCTGGATTCTATAGGCATTTTCTGAGAGATTTCAGCACCATTGCTGCACCTCTCACTAAGCTTACAAAGAAAGATGTGCCTTTTCTTTGGGGTACCGCACAGGAAGAAGCCTTCACGGTATTGAAAGATAAGTTGACACATGCTCCTTTACTCCAACTTCCTGATTTTAATAAGACTTTTGAGCTTGAATGTGATGCTAGTGGAATTGGATTAGGAGGTGTGTTATTACAAGATGGCAAACCTGTTGCATACTTTTCTGAAAAATTGAGTGGGCCTAGTCTGAATTATTCTACTTATGACAAAGAATTATATGCTCTTGTTCGGACTTTAGAAACATGGCAACATTATTTATGGCCCAAAGAATTTGTTATACATTCTGATCATGAATCTTTGAAACATATTAAAAGTCAAGCTAAACTGAATCGTAGACATGCTAAATGGGTTGAATTCATTGAGACTTTCCCTTATGTCATTAAACACAAGAAGGGAAAAGAAAATGTTATTGCTGATGCATTGTCTCGTCGCTATACTATGCTTTCACAACTTGACTTCAAAATATTTGGTTTGGAGACCATCAAAGATCAATATGTGCATGATGCTGATTTTAAAGATGTAATGCAGAATTGTAAAGAAGGAAGAATGATGAGGACATCAATACCATTATTACACCCACGGCCCCTGCTGCTATACATAGTGGACCAATTACTAGAGCTCGCGCACGCCAACTAAATTACCAGGTACTTTCCTTTCTTGGTAATGATTCTAATGTTCATGAGAATATGATGCTGCCTAAATTGGATACATTTGTTTTGCTTACAAATGAAGGGCTTAGCTTGGAGAAGGATGAACATTGGAGCAAGAACAAGTATGGAGATGATGGCATGCGCAAGGGGAACAAGAACAGAGTTACAAGTGATGATTTCAGGTCTTTGAAGCCTCCATAATGAGTGCATGAAGCCTTGGACGAAATATACAAGATGTCACTTCATAAATTTCGTCCAGAGGCTATTATAGGTGATGCGTCACCTTTTAATTGGGCCAGGCCCATGTAATTTCGAAATACATAAGTATAGGCTATTTTTAGAGTCCGTATGTGTGGGGAAACAAGAGATAAGGTTGATTTCGGACCCCTCCACCAAGGGCCACGAAATTCCCCCTCTCTTCCTCCATATATACAGCCCTTAGGGCACCGTTTAGTCTTTGGGTTTTGTTTAGATTAAAAGTTCGCCATAGCTGCAACTTCGCGTACTTTGTTTGTGTTCAACAACCAGACAAAGGCGTCACAGAACCCCACCTTGATCAATAAAGCTTTCATCTTATATTCGCAATATCCAGATTGCAATCTTAGTTTCTTGCTTGTTCTTCGTTTGCTCGCAGGAAACCGACCCTCGTGGTCAGGTTGATCGTGCTCCGGCGTGGTCAATAACCTCTCGGAGTTGGTTTAGCGATTGCTAAGGCGCGACGTCCTCGCACGTTCGTAGTCGGATCGTCAAAGTCGACTTCCACCAAAGCGATATCCATCATCTCATCGAAAGACGAGACACCTTTGCCTCTATCAAGTGGTATCAGATTTGCAGGTTGCTCGGTGAGATTTTACAGTTTTTCGTAGTTTAGATCGAGTCTGTTCTTCATACCTACAGTCCACGCAAAAGCCACAAAAAAATTAGGGTTAGTTCATCATATCCGAACCAATCTGAGCCTTTGCATAATCTTTTTAGGGTTTTGCTTTGTTGAATTTGCGGTTGCATCGTCGTGTCTAGTTGCTGGTCTTAGAGTCTAGTCTTTTAGAGTTTCGAGTTCTGGTCATAAGTTGTCACGCCGCCGCCGCACCATCATCATCGCCACCGCTGCCATCTACCACCATATATCCACCACCAATCCGAGTTCTTGTCATATTAGGTTTGTTTTCGAGATCCATCTAGATTCCGATTCGTGTTACCTTGCCGAAGTAGGTTTCGAAAAAAAAGAGTCTGGAAACCACCCTCCGTTTAGGCCCAAAATTTTTCGAAAATGCATTTTTCGAAAAATTTTCTGGCTATCCTATTTTTAGGTGTTTCTGAGTGTTTTGAGACAGGTGCCATTATAGGAAGTTTTTTTTGACCCATTTCCAGTTTTTGGGTTCGGGCAGTTGAAAAAAAAAATTGGTCGAAAAAATTTCGTGCCCATCCTGTCAGTTTGACCTAGGAAGAGTTTTGAGACACTCGCCATTATAGTGATTTTTCGCAAAAAAAAACAGCACAAAAAAAAACAAAAAAAAGCGAAAAAAAAATCCAGAGTGTGCTTTTCCCTTGTTTACGTGCCGCGCCGTGATTTTGTTGGTGTTCTAGGCTCGCGTCTCTAGCACAGTCTAGCCTAGGACCAGCACAGTACCGTCGTTGAGCGTTTATTCAACTTTGCATCTCTGAATTGATTATTGCTGACCCTTTTTGCTACCATATTATAAGCCTTCCCAGCTCCACATACATCTACGTCGTGCGTTTGACTCTCCCTGGTAATCGCTCTATCCAAGCATTGAAAGTTTTTGACTATAACGGTTGCCGATCACCGCCTGCTGCTGGGTAAGAACTGGTAAGAATTTGAGATTTGCTTGACGGATTTGTGACACCCACCACCACCTCTTGTTAGTAGTCTGTAGGATCATATTCTTGTGTGTTTCTATTGCTGCTAACCATGCCAGGATCACAAGCCGACGAGACTGACTGGGAGAACTTGACGAACAAGGAGCTTCATGATACGTTTCAGCAAATGATGAGTGTACAGGTGCAAGATGTGATAAACAGATTTGAAGAGTAATAGAGGCAAAGGTGTCCCGTCTTTCGATGAGATGATGGATATCGCTTTGGTGGCAGTCGACTTTGACGATCCGACTACGAACGTGCGAGGACGTCGCGCCTTAGCAATCGCTAAACCAACTCCAAGAGGTTATTGACCACGCCGGAGCACGATCAACCTGACCATGAGGGTCTGTTTCCTGCGAGCAAACGAAGAACAAGCAAGAAACTGAGATTGCAATCTGGATATTGCGGATATAAGATGAAAGCTTTATTGATCAAGGTGGGGTTCTGTGACGCCTTTGTCTGGTCGTTGAACACAAACGAAGTACGCGAAGTTGCAGCTATGGCGAACTTTTAATCTAAACAAAACCCAAAGTCTAAACGACGCCCTAAGGGCTGTATATATGGAGGAAGAGGGGGGAATTTCGTGGCCCTTGGTGGAGGGGTCCGAAATCAACCCTATCTCTTGTTTCCCCACACATACGGACTCTAAAAATAGCCTATACTTATGTATTTCGAAATTACATGGGCCTGGCCCAATAATAAGGTGACGCAGCACCTAAAATAGCCTCGGGACGAAATTTATGAAGTGGCATCTTGTATATTTCGTCCAAGGCTTCATGCACCCATTATGGTGGCTTCAAAGTCCTGAAATCATCACTTGTAACTCCGTTCTTGTTCCCCTTGCGCATGCCATCATCTCCATGCTTGTTCTTGCTCCAATGTTCATCCTTCTTGATGAGGACATGACTACCTTGGATATGACCAAAAATATTGCATATATGCGTTATTTGTCAGGTGATTTCTAGTGCAAACTATTCAATAATCTATTTATGTTATCCAGAACAAAAATACTTCACACACTTTTGTGTTTTGTCTAATTGCAGGTGTATGGGACATTTGTACAATCCACATATGAAGATAAGGAAGAAAGAGATGTTTATTTGCTGTCCAAAAAGTTCTCTCACGTCACTTTTGGCCCAAGAGAAGATAGAGTCCAAGTCTCTCACGTTCTGGATTCAGATTCGGACTGCACAGACACACCTGACTCAAAACGCACACAAGTTTTTCATACGGACTCCGAATTGGGTGATTCTTTTTTTGTTGGAAACTAGATTTCGTGCACTTTCCAACCCAATTGGAATCACCTTCAAATTCGTCCGGTGCGTTGAGTTGTGGACGAAACAATCTGATGCTGCAGCAGAATCCGAGTCAAACTACAAGTCCAAAGGTGTTACATCACCTCCACTTGGGCCCATTGGCCTTGTACGACCTAGATTTAGTTTTAGGCTGCCTTGGGACGTCTTCCCACCTCCTTGGCCGCCACCCCTTGCTCCTATATAAGTAGATCCATCTAGTAGCTTTTGCTTGGGATTTGTTTAGTTAAAAGTTAGCCATTGCAACTTCGTGTACTTCGTTTGTGTCGACCAGACCAAGACCGCTTACAGATCCCCACCATTATCAATACCTCATATATATTTGCAATATTCAGATTGCTTTATCATATTCTTGCTCGTTCTTCGATTGCTTGCAGGAATAGACCTTCGTGGTCAGGCTGACCGTGCTTCCGGCATCGTCAGTAACCTCAGGAGATTGGTTTAGCGATTGCTAAGGCGCAACGTCGTGCACGTTTGTAGTCGGATCGTCAAAGTCGTCTCCACCAAATCGATAGTTATCATCTCATCGAAAGATCGGGACACCCCGCCTCTATCAAGTGGTATCAGTTTTCAGGTTGCTCGGTGAGAATTTCCAGTTTTTCCTAGATTAGATTTATTTTCTTACCTATTGTCCAAGAAAAATCCACAAAAAAGAGTTAGATCTATTCATCCTTTGTCCAAGCCAGTCTGAGCCTTTGCAATTTTCTTTTCATTGCTTGCATAGTTGAATTATCGGTTGCATCGTCGTGTCGAGTTGCTGGACTTAGTGTCTAGGTCGTTTAGAGTTTTGAGTTCTGTTCACATTAGTCACGTCGCCGCTGCATCGTTATCCCTTCCGCTGTCCACCACCCATACATCAATTTCCTCCACGTGCTACCCACCGTTCATTGTCATAATCATAGTTGAGATCGTTCCCATCTTCTGATAGAGGCGGAGGTGTCCCGTCTTTCGATGAGATGATGGATATCGCTTTGGTGGAAGTCGACTTTGACGATCCGACTACGAACGTGCGAGGACGTCGCGCCTTAGCAATCGCTAAACCAACTCCGAGAGGTTATTGACCACGCCGGAGCACGATCAACCTGACCACGAGGGTCTGTTTCCTGCGAGCAAACAAAGAACAAGCAAGAAACTAAGATTGCAATCTGGATATTGCGAATATAAGATGAAAGCTTTATTGATCAAGGTGGGGTTCTGTGACGCCTTTGTCTGGTCGTTGAACACAAACGAAGTGCGCGAAGTTGCAGCTATGGCGAACTTTTAATCTAAACAAAACCCAAAGTCTAAACGATGCCCTAAGGGCTGTATATATGGAGGAAGAGGGGGGGAATTTCGTGGCCCTTGGTGGAGGGGTCCGAAATCAACCCTATCTCTTGTTTCCCCACACATACGGACTCTAAAAATAGCCTATACTTATGTATTTCGAAATTACATGGGCCTGGCCCAATAATAAGGTGACGCAGCACCTAAAATAGCCTCGGGACGAAATTTATGAAGTGGCATCTTGTATATTTCGTCCAAGGCTTCATGCACCCATTATGGTGGCTTCAAAGTCCTGAAATCATCACTTGTAACTCCGTTCTTGTTTCCCTTGCGCATGCCATCATCTCCATGCTTGTTCTTGCTCCAATGTTCATCCTTCTCCAAGATAGGCCCTTCATTTGTAAGCAAAACAAATGTATCCAATTTAGGCAGCATCATATTCTCATGAACATTAGAATCATTACCAAGAAACGAAAGTACCTGGTAATTTAGTTGGCGTGCACGAGCTCTAGTAATTGGTCCAGTATGTATAGCAGCAGGGGCTGTGGGTGTAACAATTGTATTGATGTCCTCATCATCCTCCCCTTCTTGAAATGAAGTCGTCCTCGACGGAAGTTCATCTTCCTCACCCAAATAAGGCTTCAAATCTGCAATGTTAAAAGTGGGACTAACCCCAAAATCTGCAGGCAGCTCAAGTTTATATGCATTATCATTTATTTTCTCTAACACCTTAAAGGGACCATCAGCACGTGGCATTAACTTTGATTTGCGCAAATTAGGAAATCTATCCTTACGCAAATGTAACCAAACAAGATCTCTAGGTGCAAACACAACATGTTTTCTACCCTTATCTCCAGCAAGTTTATATTTAGCATTCATACGCTCAATGTTTTCCTTAGTTAACTCATGCATTTTTAAAATCAATTCAGCACGTTGTTTAGCATCAAAATTAACCTTCTCCGAAGATGGAAGAGGCAACAAATCAATAGGTGCACGAGGTAGGAAACCATACACAACTTCAAAAGGGCACATCTTAGTAGTAGAATGCAATGAACGATTATAAGCAAATTCAATATGAGGCAAGCATTCCTCCCACATTTTCTTATTATTCTTCAAAACAGCCCTAAGCATAGTAGACAACGCTCTATTGATTACTTCAGTTTGTCCATCAGTTTGGGGGTGACAAGTAGTACTAAAAAGCAGTTTAGTCCCTAACTTAGCCCATAAACATCTCCAAAAGTGGCTAAGAAATTTAGTATCACGATCTGAAACAATAGTATTTGGCACACCATGCAAGCGAATAATTTCACGAAAGAACAAATCAGCAACATTAACAGCATCATCGCTTTTATGACATGGTATAAAGTGTGCCATTTTCGAGAATCTATCCACGACAACAAATATGCTATCCCTCCCCTTCTTTGTTCGAGGTAAACCTAAAACAAAGTCCATAGATATATCCTCCCAAGGAACACTAGGTACAGGCAAAGGCATATATAAACCATGAGGATTGAGTCGTGACTTAGCTTTTTGACATGTAGTGCATCGAGCAATAAAACGCTCAACATCCCGTCTCATCTTTGGCCAAAAGAAATGTGTAGCAAGTACGTCCTCCGTCTTCTTCACGCCAAAGTGTCCCATTAATCCTCCTCCATGCGCCTCCTGCAACAACAAAAGACGAACGGAACTAGCTGGAATGCATAGCTTGTTAGCACGAAACACAAATCCATCGTTAACAACAAACTTGTTCCACATTCTTCCTTCTTTACAATTATGCATTACATCTTTAAAATCAGCATCATGCACATATTGATCTTTGATGGTCTCCAAACCAAATATTTTGAAGTCAAGTTGTGAAAGCATAGTATAGCGACGAGACAAAGCATCAGCAATAACATTTTCTTTTCCCTTCTTGTGTTTAATGACATAAGGGAAAGTCTCAATGAATTCAACCCATATAGCATGTCTACGATTCAGTTTAGCTTGACTTTTAATATGTTTCAATGATTCATGATCAGAATGTATAACAAATTCTTTGGGCCATAAATAATGTTGCCATGTTTCTAAAGTCCGAACAAGAGCATATAATTCTTTATCATAAGTAGAATAATTCAGACTAGGCCCACTCAATTTTTCAGAAAAGTATGCAACAGGTTTGCCATCTTGTAATAACACACCTCCTAATCCAATTCCACTAGCATCACATTCAAGCTCAAAAGTCTTATTAAAATCAGGAAGTTGGAGTAAAGGAGCATGTGTCAACTTATCTTTCACTACCGTGAAGGCTTCTTCCTGTGCGGTACCCCAAACAAAAGGCACATCCTTCTTTGTAAGCTCGTTGAGAGGTGCAGCAATGGTGCTGAAATCTCTCACAAAACGCCTATAGAATCCAGCGAGGCCAAGAAAACTCCTCACTTGTGTGACCGTTTTGGGCTGCGGCCAACTCTCAATAGCTTCAATCTTGGCTTTGTCAACTTCAATTCCCTGTGGAGTAACAACATAGCCAAGAAAAGATACTCGGTCGGTGCAAAAGGTGCACTTCCCAAGGTTACCAAACAAACGTGCATCACGTAGAGCAATAAAAACAGCACGTAAATGTTCCAAGTGTTCTTCCAAAGATCTGCTATAAATCAGTATATCATCAAAATAGTGATAGAGGCAAAGGTGTCCCGTCTTTCGATGAGATGGTGGATTTCGCTTTGGTGGAAGTCGACTTTGACGATCCGACTACGAACGTGCGAGGACGTCGCGCCTTAGCAATCGCTAAACCAACTCCGAGAGGTTATTGACCACGCCGGAGCACGATCAACCTGACCACGAGGGTCTGTTTCCTGCGAGCAAACGAAGAACAAGCAAGAAACTGAGATTGCAATCTGGATATTACGAATATAAGATGAAAGCTTTATTGATCAAGGTGGGGTTCTGTGACGCCTTTGTCTGGTCGTTGAACACAAACGAAGTACGCGAAGTTGCAGCTATGGCGAACTTTTAATCTAAACAAAACCCAAGGTCTAAACGATGCCCTAAGGGCTGTATATATGGAGGAAGAGGGGGTGGATTTCGTGGCCCTTGGTGGAGGGGTCCGAAATCAACCCTATCTCTTGTTTCCCCACACATACGGACTCTAAAAATAGCCTATACTTATGTATTTCGAAATTACATGGGCCTGGCCCAATAATAAGGTGACGCAGCACCTAAAATAGCCTCGGGACGAAATTTATGAAGTGGCATCTTGTATATTTCGTCCAAGGCTTCATGCACATATTATGGTGGCTTCAAAGTCCTGAAATCATCACTTGTAACTCCGTTCTTGTTCCCCTTGCGCATGCCATCATCTCCATGCTTGTTCTTGCTCCAATGTTCATCCTTCTCCAAGCTAGGCCCTTCATTTGTAAGCAAAACAAATGTATCCAATTTAGGCAGCATCATATTCTCATGAACATTAGAATCATTACCAAGAAACGAAAGTACCTGATAATTTAGTTGGCGTGCACGAGCTCTAGTAATTGGTCCAGTATGTATAGCAGCAGGGGCTGTGGGTGTAACAATTGTATTGATGTCCTCATCATTATTCGTCTCTTGTTTTGCTTTATTAGCTCTATTAATATCATCTTTCAAAATGGAATCAGGAGTCATAGGAAGCAAAGTAATATTTTTATCCTTATGAACAAGAGTATAGTGATTGTTTCTACCATGGTGTACAGAATTTTTATCAAATTGCCATGGTCTACCAAGTAATAAGGAACATGCTTGCATAGGTACCACATCACAATCAACATAATCAGCATATGTAGAGATACTAAAATGCACACGAACAGTACGTGTTACCTTAACCTTGCCGCTGTTGTTGAACCATTGGATGTAGTAAGGATGTGGATGTGGTCTTGTGGTGAGAGAAAGCTTCTCCACCATCTCCATGCTAGCCAAGTTGTTGCAGCTCCCTCCGTCTATGATGACGCGCACAGAACGTTCCTTCACAACTCCCTTGGTATGGAACAAATTGTGCCTCTGATTTTGCTCAGCTTGTGTGACCTGCACACTCAAAACACGTTGAGCAACTAAACATTCATACCTGTCAGCGTCTTCAGGAGCCATGTATTGCGTCTCATGATCAGAATCATCTCCACCATGTTCTTCACGTGTAATAAGAGCCAAAGTCTCCTCATCATTGTCACTAGCGGACTCATACCACCATCCGCGGTAGCAATCATCACACGCGGAGATTTGCATTCTCTCGCATAATGACCTCCTCCCTTACAACGACGACAAATAATATCACTTGTGTGCCCTGTTGATGCCATGGAAGAAGAAGAACGCTGTGCAGGCCCCGCAGGTGCGCTCTTGGCAGATAATGGTGGTTGTGCCTGTTTTCTTGTATCACGGCTGGAGGTAGCACCGGATGGAGGTGCTGGTGCAGTTGAAGTAGAAGATGCACGTGGTGTCCATGATGAAGGTCGGCCTGCAGAAAAGTTAGTTCGCCCCAATGCTTGTCGATCCTGCACTTCACGTTCAGCTTTACAAGCAAGATGGAATAAGCGAGTGATATTAGTATACTCCTTATAGTCTAGAATGGTCTGAATCTCTCTATTTAATCCACCCAGAAAACGTGCAAGCATAGCTTCATTCTCCTCAACAATACCACATCTAATCAAGCCAGTTTGTAATTCCTGATAATATTCTTCTACAGAATTTTTCCCTTGTCTTAAACGCTGCAATTTTTGAAGCAATTCACGTTGATAATATGGTGGAACCCAATGCGTACGCATAGCAGTTTTCAAAGCAGCCCAAGTAGTTGGAATAGGATATAATCTACAATGTTCAGACCACCATACACATGCAAAACTAGTGAAAGCACAAACGGCAGCAGCAACTCGTCTCTCCTCAGGATATTGTAAACATGTAAATCGTTGTTCAGTTTCTAACTCCCAAGTAAGATATATATCAGGAACATATCTACCCTCAAATGGTGGAATATTCAATTTCAGTTTAGGAATATGGACATCATCTCGTACCTGAGGTGGTGGTGCAGGCCTACCATTACGAATATATACCTGAGGTCGACCTGCTGGTGGTGGTACAGGTGGCTGCACGTAGTGTTGATTTTGATCAACCTCATCCTCATAATCTCCCACATAATCATCCTCCTCGGCATCAGCAGCAGGAGCCACAGAAGTATCAACAGCAGCACCAACAGTTTGGCCAAACGCAAGAGGAACACGGCTTGCTCGGCGGAGGTCTGCTTCGCGACGTGGAGGTAGTCGTTGTTGTTGTTGTTGGAGAGGTGCGTTAGCTGCAGCGGGTGGTGGTGGTGGAAGACGCGCGAGCAATTCATTAAACTTGTTATCGAGCTTTGTTTCGAACGTCTTCTCAAAGCCAGTGATCTTCTCCATGGCCTCTTCAAAATTGTTCAGTCATCATTTGCTGAAACTTATCATGAAGCTCCTTGTTCGATAAATTCTCCCAGTCAATCTCGTCGGCTTGTGATCCTGGCATGGTTAGCAGCAATAGAAACACACAAGAATATGATCCTACAGACTACGAACAAGTGGTGGTGGTGGGTGTCACAAATCCGTCAAGCAAATCTCAAATTCTTACCAGTTCTTACCCAGCAGCAGGCGGTGATCGGCAACCGTTGTAGTCAAAAACTCTCAAAGCTTGGATAGAGCGATTACCAGGGAGAGTCAAACGCACGACGTAGATGTATGTGGAGCTGGGAAGGCTTATAATATGGTAGCAAAAAGGGTCAGCAATAATCAATTCAGAGATGCAAAGTTGAATAAACGCTCAACGACGGTACTGTGCTGGTCCTAGGCTAGACCGTACTAGAGACGCGAGCCTAGAACACTAACAAAATCACGGCGCGGCACGTAAACAAGGGAAAAGCACACACTGAAATTTTTTTTTTCGCTCTTTTTTTTTGCGCTCTTTTTTTTGCGCTGCTTTTTTTTTTTTGCGAAAAATCACTATAATGGCGAGTGTCTGAAAACTCTTCCTAGCTCAAACGGACAGGATGGGCACGAAATTTTTTTGACCAATTTTTTTTTTTTCGACTGTCCGGACCCAAAAACTGGAAACGGGTCAAAAAAAACTTCCTATAATGGCACCTGTCTCAAAACACTCAGAAACACCTAAAAATAGGATAGCTAGAAAATTTTTCGAAAAATGCGTTTTCGAAAATTTTGGGCCTAAACGGAGCGTGGCTACCCGACTCTTTTTTTTTCCGAAACCTACTCCGGCAAGGAAACACGAATCGGAATCTGGATGGATCCCGAAAACAAACCTAATATGACAAGAACTCGGATTGGTGGTGGATATATGGTGGTAGATGGCAGCGGTGGTGGTATATGACAGCTGTGGTGGTATATGGATACGCATTCGAAGCGGTGGCGGATAAGCGGTGGTGGTAGATGGCAGGGGTGATGATGATGGTGCGGCGGCGGCGTGACAACTTATGACCAGAACTCGAAACTCTAAAAGACTAGACTCTAAGACCAGCAACTAGACACGACGATGCAACCGCAAATTCAACAAAGCAAAACCCTAAAAAGATTATGCAAAGGCTCAGATTGGTTCGGATATGATGAACTAACCCTAATTTTTTTTGTGGCTTTTTCGTGGACTGTAGGTATGAAGAACAGACTCGATCTAAACTACGAAAAACTGTAAAATCTCACCGAGCAACCTGGAAATCTGATACCACTTGATAGAGG
>NW_021270806.1:0-618 GCF_002162155.2 Triticum dicoccoides
CTTCGGCTGTTGGGTCAGAATTTCTCACGAGACGTACACGGGACCGGGCCAACACCTTCGTGATGGCATAACGACGGGACATCCGAGGCAACGTTGGGAAAGGATGGGCGTACGTGAACACGGGTGTTTTCCCTAAGAAAAATCACCCGTGTTCCGTACGCCCACCAGGAAGGACCCCTCCTCCCTACTATACCCGAGGGTTTTAGCCCCCATTGGGACCCCTGCCCTTAGTTTGTGAAGGAGGGGTACACTGTTTTGAAACGCTGCCGTGGCAGCGTTTTTTTGCCATGAGACATGTTTTCGCTGCCATGGCACTGTTTGTTGACCATCATTAGCTGGTTTTGAGCCGGTTCGCATGGTGTATGGGCCATTTTTTCCCGGACCTCTCGTACCCGTTCACGGGTCCGTATACGCGGCGTGTGCCACGTACATGGTTTTGCCCAGTTTTCCATGGCGCGCGTCAACTTCCGTTCACGACGGCCGTCGGGCACTTTTTCCCGTGTCCACGTACATCCCGTTCACGGGTCCGTGTAAGGGTCCGTCTCCGCGGCGTGTGCCACGTACGTGGTTTTGCCCAGTTTTCCATGGCGCGCGTCAACTTCCGTCCACGACAGCCAT
>NW_021270807.1:0-1303 GCF_002162155.2 Triticum dicoccoides
TAGATAACAAAATCCTTGGAGAAGTCTGGCGGTACCAGTACGGGAGCAGAGGTCAGGCGTCTTTTCAGTTCCTGAAAGTTGTGCTCACATTGTGGAGTCCACTCGAACTTCTTATCTTTCTTGAGGAGTTCGGTTAGAGGTTTGGCAACTTTGGAGAAGTTCTCGACAAAGCGACGACAATAGCTCGCTAAGCCTAGAAAACTCCGAACTTGCTTGACCGATTCAGGTGGAGTCCAGTTAAGGACGGCTTGAACTCGCTCAGGGTTAACAGCAATACCTTTACCAGATATTACATGACCCAGATAGGTCACTTCTGGCAACCAGAATTCACATTTAGAAAATTTGGCATAAAGGCGATGCTCTCGAAGTTTCTTCAACACTAGCCTTAGATGTTCGGCATGTTCTTCCTCGTTCTTGGAGTAGATGAGTATATCATCGAGATAAACTACGACGAATTTATCCAAATACTCCATGAAGATTGAGTTCATTAACCGAGAAAAGGTGGCTGGAGCTTTGGTTAAACCGAAGGACATGACGGTGTACTCGTATTGGCCGTAACGAGTAACAAAGGCCGTTTTAGGGATGTCCCCATTTCTGATTTTGATTTGATGGTAGCCCAACCTCAAATCCATCTTGGAGAAGACTGAGGATCCAGCGAGCTGATCATACAGGTCGTTGATCCTGGGAAGCGGATATTTGTTCTTGATTGTGACCAAGTTGACAGGTCGGTAATCTACAACCATCCGGTCCGTACCATCCTTCTTCTTGACGAATAGGACGAGGCAAGCGCACGGAGATGAGCTAGGTCGGATAAAACCCTTTTTCAAGGACTCATCGAGTTGTTTCTTAAGCTCGGCTAGTTCTAGTGGTGCCATCTTATAAGGTCTTCTAGCAATCGGAACAGTTCCTGGAATGAGGTCTATTACGAACTCAACATCCCTGTCAGGTGGAACACCTGGCAATTCTTCTGGAAAAACATCCGGGAAGTCACGGACTACCGGAATGTCCTCAAGGTCTGGCAAAGGGCTGGCGTTAAGAGAATATAATTGTCGCTTAGCTATTCGGGTCAAGACATTGACTATCTTTCCCGAAGGATGGGTGAGTTGAACAGTCCTAGAGAAGCAATCGATTTGGGCATGATGAGCCAACATCCAGTCCATACCCAAAATGATATTAATATCTGAAAATTTAAGGGCTATCAAAGATGCGAGGAAAACAAGTCTGTCGACTTGGATTTCACTTCCATAACTTACCCTAGAGGTCTGCCATCTAGAACCAGGGGTAGAAATTTCCATAGTGGATG
>NW_021270808.1:0-2171 GCF_002162155.2 Triticum dicoccoides
TGTTTTGGTCACCGGAAAAGTTTCGGGTTTTATCGGTAACGTACCGGGACCACCGGGAGGGTCCCGGGGGTCCACCAAGTGGGGCCACCAACCCCGGAGGGCTGCATGGGCCATGTGTGGGAGGGAACCAGCCCCAGGTGGGCTGGTGCGCCCCCCACAAGGGGCCCAAGGCGCAGGGGAGAGTGGGAGGGGGCAAACCCTAGGGCAGATGGGCCCTAAGGCCCATGCTCCCTGCGCCTCCCTCTCCTCCCCCTCTTGGCCGCCTCCCCAATTCCCATCTAGGGCTGGCCGCACCCCTTGGGGGTGGGAAACCCTAGAAGGGGGCGCAGCCCCCTCTCCCCTATAAATAGTGAGGCCTAGGGGCTGCCCAGAGACAGACAGAATACACGTGATTCGATCTTTGCCTTTGGTTGCAGCCCTCTCCTCTCTCCCAAGTACTCCTCCTCTCCCGTGGTGCTTAGCGAAGCCCTGCTGGATTGCCACACTCATCCACCACCACCACGCCGTTGTGCTGCTACTGGATGGAGTCTTCCTCAACCTCTCCCTCTCTCCTTGCTGGATCAAGGCGTGGGAGACGTCACCGGGCTGTACGTGTGTTGAACGCGGAGGTGCCGTGCGTTCGGCACTTGATCATCGGTGATTTGAATCACGACGAGTACGACTCCATCAACCCCGTTCACTTGAACGCTTCCGCTTAGCGATCTACAAGGGTATGTAGATGCACTCTCCTTTCTACTCGTTGCTGGTCTCTCCATAGATAGATCTTGGTGATTCGTAGGAAAATTTTTTGAATTTCTGCTACGTTCCCCAACAGTGGTATCAGAGCTAGGTCTAATGCGTAGATTCTTTGCACGAGTAGAACACAAAGTAGTTGTGGGCGTTGATGTTGTTCAATATGCTTACCGTTACTAGTCCAATCTTGTTTCGACGGTATTGTGGGATGAAGCGGCCCGGACCGACCTTACACGTACTCTTACGTGAGACAGGTTCCACCGATTGACATGCACTTGGTGCATAAGGTGGCTAGCGGGTGCCAGTCTCTCCCACTTTAGTCGGAACGGATTCGATGAAAAGGGTCCTTATGAAGGGTAAATAGCAATTGGCATATCACGTTGTGGTTTTGCGTAGGTAAGAAACGTTCTTGCTAGAAACCCATAGCAGCCACGTAAAACATGCAAACAACAATTAGAGGACGTCTAACTTGTTTTTGCAGGGTATGCTATGTGATGTGATATGGCCAAAAGGATGTGATGAATGATATGTGATGTATGAGATTGATCATGTTCTTGTAATAGGATTCACGACTTGCATGTCGATGAGTATGACAACCGGCAGGAGCCATAGGAGTTGTCTTTATTTTTTGTATGACCTGCGTGTCATTGAAGAACGCCATGTAAACTACTTTACTTTATTGCTAAACGCGTTAGTCATAGAAGTAGAAGTAGTCGTTGGCGTGACAACTTCATGAAGACACGATGATGGAGATCATGGTGTCAAGCCGGTGACAAGATGATCATGGAGCCCCGAAGATGAAGATCAAAGGAGCTATATGATATTGGCCATATCATGTCACTACTCTATTTGATGGCATGTGATGTTTATCATGTTTATGCATCTTGTTTACTTAGGACGACGGTAGTAAATAAGATGATCCCTTACAAAATTTCAAGAAGTGTTCTCCCCTAACTGTGCACCGTTGCTACAGTTCAGCGCTTCTAAGCACCACGTGATGATCGGGTGTGATGGATTCTTACGTTCACATACAACGGGTGTAAGACAG
This sequence comes from Triticum dicoccoides, assembly GCF_002162155.2. NCBI lineage: Eukaryota > Viridiplantae > Streptophyta > Magnoliopsida > Poales > Poaceae > Triticum > Triticum dicoccoides. The sequence continues at coordinate 1,781 of NW_021270808.1, forward strand.
TTTTACACAGCGAAAACACTTAGGGTTAACTTGACGAGCCTAGCATGTGCAGACATGGCCTCGGAACACGGAGACCGAAAGGTCGAGCATGAGTCGTATAGTAGATACGATCAACATGAAGATGTTCACCGATGATGACTAGTCCGTCTCACATGATGATCGGACACGGCCTAGTTGACTCGGATCATGTGATCACTTAGATGACCAGAGGGATGTCTATCTAAGTGGGAGTTCATAAGATGAACTTAATTATCCTGAACATAGTCAAAAGACCTTTTGCAAATTATGTCGTAGCTCGCGCTTTAGTTCTACTGTTTTAGATATGTTCCTAGAGAAAATATAGTTGAAAGTTGATAGTAGCGATTATGCGATCAGTAGAAAGCTTATGTCC
>NW_021270809.1:0-1035 GCF_002162155.2 Triticum dicoccoides
TTTGGAGAATATTGTAGAGCCACTCAATTCATCAAGCATATCATCTAGCCTAGGAATAGGATGACGATAACGAATAGTAATATTATTAATGCCTCTACAATCAACACACATACGTGATGTACCATCCTTTTTCGGCACTAGAATAATAGGAACAGCACAAGGACTAAGGGATTCGCGTATATAACCTTTGTCGAGAAGCTCTTGTACTTGACGCATAATCTCCTTCGTCTCCTCTGGATTGGTACGGTATGGTGCACGGTTTGGCAGTGAAGCACCGGGAATTAAGTCGATCTGATGCTCAATCCCTCGAATAGGCGGTAATCCCGGTGGCACGTCTTGTGGAAAAACGTCAGCGAACTCCTGCAAAATGTTAGTGACAGCAGGAGGCAAAGAGGAAGGCACGTCCTCAAATGAAAATAATGCCTCTTTGCACACAAAAGCATAGCAAACAGATTTGCTGAAATCTAGCTCATCAATATCAGATTTGGTGGCAAATAAACATGCACTTTTCAATTTAATTTCAGAAGCAACACTAGATGGTTTATTATTAGGCTTCATTTGTTGCTCAAATTCTTTTGCCACAATCTGATTTTCACTCTTATTCTTCTCCTGTTGTGCTTTATTAGCTCTATTAATATCATCTTTCAAAATGGAATCAGGAGTCATAGGAAGCAAAGTAATATTTTTATCCTTATGAAAAAGAGTATAGTGATTGTTTCTACCATGGTGTACAGAATTTTTATCAAATTGCCATGGTCTACCAAGTAATAAGGAACATGCTTGCATAGGTACCACATCACAATCAACATAATCAGCATATGTAGAGATACTAAAATGCACACGAACAGTACGTGTTACCTTAACCTTGCCGCTGTTGTTGAACCATTGGATGTAGTAAGGATGTGGATGTGGTCTTGTGGTGAGAGAAAGCTTCTCCACCATCTCCATGCTAGCCAAGTTGTTGCAGCTCCCTCCGTCTATGATGACGCGCACAGAACGTTCCTTCACAACTCCCTTGGTATGGAACAAATTGTG
>NW_021270810.1:0-1714 GCF_002162155.2 Triticum dicoccoides
AGCCCGGTTTACCGGAGTCCTGCTAGCCCAGTGCTACAGCCCGGACCCACTTGCTGATGACCGACACGTTCGAAGCTGGGTCATGGATGCCTGTCCCTGTAAGTCTGTGCCACTTTGGGTTTACGACTAGTCATGTCAGCCCGGGCTCTTTATCATATGGATGCTAGCGACACTATCATATATGTGAGCCAAAAGGCGCAAACGGTCCCGGGCAAAGGTAAGGCGACACCCGTGGGGATACCGTGCGTGAGGCCGCAAAGTGATATGAGGTGTTACCGGCTAGATCGATGTGACATCGAGTCGGGGTCCTGACAGCGTTGGCATCAGAGCCGGACTGCCTGTAGGTTCTCCAAGCCAAACTGGTCGATGTTGAGTCTAGAAATTCTTTAGTTATATGTAGGGGAATTGATTGTGGGATGGAACGTAAGGCTCTTTTTACTCCTTTATCTCATGACATTCTGATCTGAGTCAGTCCATTCTTTCACCGGGGGTTAAGGAATTAGGATCTATTCTCTCTATCAGGATCACGTGTTACAAATCAGTAGTACCTTATAAGTTTGATGGATACAAGCCTAGTTCAGTTCTACTACCACATTATGTTGTTAGAATGGATTCAGAACTTTGATATGATGATGTTGAGTGCGTACGAAATCCTTTGTCAAATGTCTCAAAATCCTTCTTGAGCATTTACAGCTGTTATGCTGCCGAAATTTTGCTAGAAATTCTAATGCCTTTGCATTATGAATGTGCTTTCAGATGGCCACTCACGACCTCAATCAAGTGGTTCGCCTGACTCGATACCTAGATGTACCCGGCCATACTGCCAAGTTGGTCAGGGTAATGACTGAGGCTGGATACCGCTGGTATCCTGAGTACACGGTCGAAGAGCAATTCCGAGACTTTAATCAAAGCCAGTATCTCTGCACTGTCAGGATATTTCCATCTTATCCTGGATCCACCGAGCCTCTTCACTGCTCCTATGGACTCGGGGTTACTATTGAGATGGCAGTGCAGGACGCCGCCTACTCTATGATGACCATTATGCGAGTCAGATCTGGTCTATTTCGGGACTCTGATTTCCGGTATATGCCAGGATCACTTCCGGGAGCACAAGGGTATCTCCAGGCTATCTATGCTGACCCCACTCAGGAGGATTCACGGACTCGCACCACTGCTGAGATGCTCGAGGATAAGGACCATGAAAATCGGGCCTTAAGGTTAGAGCTCTTCAATACCCGTGCTGACCACTGGGCCACTTTGACTCGGTTCGCACCGGCGGTGCAAGCTGGATGTTCAGATATGCGCGATCTCTATCCTGTGAGATCTGCTCTGCCAGACGTGATGGTTTGGCGTGATGTAGGAGGCATCACCCCACCTCGCGGGCCCCGCAGGCCACCGTCTGTTGGTCCAAGACCTCATCCTAGCCCCTATGGTCCACAAGCTCCGCGAGATCGTCTGTTTCCGGATGATCATGTTGAGCTTCCAGGCTATGGAGGTGACTTCTACGAGGACTACTACGGATCGGTCTGAGTTAGTGGTAGTATCACTAGTTCGCACTAGCTGTGTCGTCTATCGTCCCGCGTGACTCGTGGGATATGACCTAGTTTGTACTCCTTCCGGAGGTGTAGAAAAATAATGTATAGGAGCTTGGAATGCCTCCGATGAGATGTAATCCTCTTTCACCGTAATAGTACTTTGTTTGGTCTTGTACTAA
>NW_021270811.1:0-1103 GCF_002162155.2 Triticum dicoccoides
ACAAATTCTTTGGGCCATAAATAATGTTGCCATGTTTCTAAAGTCCGAACAAGAGCATATAATTCTTTATCATAAGTAGAATAATTCAGACTAGGCCCACTCAATTTTTCAGAAAAGTATGCAACAGGTTTGCCATCTTGTAATAACACACCTCCTAATCCAATTCCACTAGCATCACATTCAAGCTCAAAAGTCTTATTAAAATCAGGAAGTTGGAGTAAAGGAGCATGTGTCAACTTATCTTTCAATACCGTGAAGGCTTCTTCCTGTGCGGTACCCCAAAGAAAAGGCACATCTTTCTTTGTAAGCTCATTGAGAGGTGCAGCAATGGTGCTGAAATCTCTCACAAAACGCCTATAGAATCCAGCGAGGCCAAGAAAACTCCTCACTTGTGTGACCGTTTTGGGCTGCGGCCAACTCTCAATAGCTTCAATCTTGGCTTTATCAACTTCAATTCCCTGTGGACTAACAACATAGCCAAGAAAAGATACTCGGTCGGTGCAAAAGGTGCACTTCCCAAGGTTACCAAACAAACGTGCATCACGTAGAGCAATAAAAACAGCACGCAAATGTTCCAAATGTTCCTCCAAAGATCTGCTATAAATCAATATGTCATCAAAGTAAACTACCACAAATCGTCCAACGAAAGCACGTAAAACTTCGTTCATTAATCTCATGAAAGTACTAGGTGCATTAGTTAACCCAAAAGGCATGACTAACCACTCATATAATCCAAACTTAGTTTTAAATGCTGTTTTCCATTCATCTCCCAATTTCATACGAATTTGATGGTAGCCACTACGCAAATCAACTATGGAGAATATTGTAGAGCCACTCAATTCATCAAGCATATCATCTAGCCTAGGAATAGGATGACGATAACGAATAGTAATATTATTAATGCCTCTACAATCAACACACATACGTGATGTACCATCCTTTTTCGGCACTAGAATAATAGGAACAGCACAAGGACTAAGGGATTCGCGTATATAACCTTTGTCGAGAAGCTCTTGTACTTGACGCATAATCTCCTTCGTCTCCTCTGGATTGGTACGGTATGGTGCACGGTTTGGAAGTGAAGCACCGGGAATTAAGTCAAT
>NW_021270812.1:0-874 GCF_002162155.2 Triticum dicoccoides
TTTTCCATTCATCTCCCAATTTCATACGAATTTGATGGTATCCACTACGCAAATCAACTTTGGAGAATATTGTAGAGCCACTCAATTCATCAAGCATATCATCTAGCCTAGGAATAGGATGACGATAACGAATAGTAATATTATTAATGCCTCTACAATCAACACACATACGTGATGTACCATCCTTTTTCGGCACTAGAATAATAGGAACAGCACAAGGACTAAGGGATTCGCGTATATAACCTTTGTCGAGCAGCTCTTGTACTTGACGCATAATCTCCTTCGTCTCCTCTGGATTGGTACGGTATGGTGCACGGTTTGGCAGTGAAGCACCGGGAATTAAGTCAATCTGATGCTCAATCCCTCGAATAGGCGGTAATCCCGGTGGCACGTCTTGTGGAAAGACGTCAGCGAACTCCTGCAAAATGTTAGTGACAGCAGGAGGCAAAGAGGAAGGCACGTCCTCCAATGAAAATAATGCTTCTTTGCACACAAAAGCATAGCAAACAGATTTGCTGAAATCTAGCTCATCAATATCAGATTTGGTGGCAAATAAACATGCACTTTTCAATTTAATTTCAGAAGCAACACTAGATGGTTTATTATTAGGCTTCATTTGTTGCTCAAATTCTTTTGCCACAATCTGATTTTCACTCTTATTCGTCTCCTGTTTTGCTTTATTAGCTCTATTAATATCATCTTTCAAAATGGAATCAGGAGTCATAGGAATCAAAGTAATATTTTTATCCTTATGAACAAGAGTATAGTGATTGTTTCTACCATGGTGTACAGAATTTTTATCAAATTGCCATGGTCTACCAAGTAATAAGGAACATGCTTGCATAGGTACCACATCACAATCAACATAATCAGC
>NW_021270813.1:0-1288 GCF_002162155.2 Triticum dicoccoides
TGATTCCATTTTGAAAGATGATATTAATAGAGCTAATAAAGCAAAACAGGAGATGAATAAGAGTGAAAATCAGATTGTGGCAAAAGAATTTGAGCAACAAATGAAGCCTAATAATAAACCATCTAGTGTTGCTTCTGAAATTAAATTGAAAAGTGCATGTTTATTTGCCACCAAATCTGATATTGATGAGCTAGATTTCAGCAAATCTGTTTGCTATGCTTTTGTGTGCAAAGAGGCATTATTTTCATTCGAGGACGTGCCTTCCTCTTTGCCTCCTGCTGTCACTAACATTTTGCAGGAGTTCGCTGACGTCTTTCCACAAGACGTGCCACCGGGATTACCGCCTATTCGAGGGATTGAGCATCAGATTGACTTAATTCCCGGTGCTTCACTGCCAAACCGTGCACCATACCGTACCAATCCAGAGGAGACGAAGGAGATGATGCGTCAAGTACAAGAGCTTCTCGACAAAGGTTATATACGCGAATCCCTTAGTCCTTGTGCTGTTCCTATTATTCTAGTGCCGAAAAAGGATGGTACATCACGTATGTGTGTTGATTGTAGAGGCATTAATAATATTACTATTCGTTATCGTCATCCTATTCCTAGGCTAGATGATATGCTTGATGAATTGAGTGGGTCTACAATATTCTCCAAAGTTGATTTGCGTAGTGGATACCATCAAATTCGTATGAAATTGGGACATGAATGGAAAACAGCATTCAAAACTAAGTTTGGATTATATGAGTGGTTAGTCATGCCTTTTGGGTTAACTAATGCACCTAGTACTTCCATGAGATTAATGAACGAAGTTTTACGTGCTTTCATTGGACGATTTGTGGTAGTTTACTTTGATGACATATTGATTTATAGCAGACCTTTGGAAGAACATTTGGAACATTTACGTGCTGTTTTTATTGCTCTACGTGATGCACGTTTGTTTGGTAACCTTGGGAAGTGCACCTTTTGCACCGACCGAGTATCTTTTCTTGGCTATGTTGTTACTCCACAGGGAATTGAAGTTGATAAAGCCAAGATTGAAGCTATTGAGAGTTGGCCGCAACCCAAAACGGTCACACAAGTGAGGAGTTTTCTTGGCCTCGCTGGATTCTATAGGCGTTTTGTGAGAGATTTCAGCACCATTGCTGCACCTCTCAATGAGCTTACAAAGAAAGATGTGCCTTTTCTTTGGGGTACCGCACAGGAAGAAGCCTTCTCGGTATTGAAAGATAAGTTGACACATGCTCCTTTACTCCAACTTCCTGATTTTAATAAGACTTTTGAGCTT
>NW_021270814.1:0-1400 GCF_002162155.2 Triticum dicoccoides
TGGAGATCAAGCGTTTCGTGGTCCACTTCACGGATAGGATCCGAGAAGCAACGCCTGAGTTGGGAAACGTGGAAGACATCGTGGACTCTGGAGAGATGCGGAGGTAGTTCCAACTGGTAGGCAACTTCTCCTCGTTTGGCAAGAATGCGAAAAGGTCCAATGTAACGAGGAGCCAATTTGCCTTTGATACCGAAACGATGGGTTCCCTTCAGAGGGGTGACCCGAAGATAAGCCTTCTCGTCAACCTCGAAAGTCATAGCCTTATGTTTTCGGTCATATTGACTCTTTTGACGAGATTGGGCTGTTTTCAACTTTTCACGAACGATGCGAACTTGTTCTTCTGCTTCCTGAATCATATCCGGGCCAAAGAATTGTCTTTCCCCGGTCTCTGACCAGTTAAGGGGTGTTCGACATCGTCGTCCATAGAGAACTTCAAAAGGGGCTTTACCCAAGCTAGACTGATAGCTGTTGTTGTAAGCGAATTCGGCGAACGGAAGGCACTTCTCCCAGTCCATTCCGAATGAGATAACAGAGGCTCGAAGCATGTCTTCTAGAATTTGGTTGACGCGTTCCACTTGACCGCTCGACTGAGGGTGGAAGGCGGTGCTAAAGGAGAGACGGGTTCCCATAGCATTCTGGAAACTTTCCCAAAATCGAGAGGTGAAAAGACTTCCTCGATCCGAGTTAATTTCCAAAGGGACACCATGGAGAGACACTATTCGGGAGATGTACAAATCTGCCAGCTGACTAGCGGTTATACTCTCACGAACAGGTAAGAAGTGGGCTACTTTGGAAAGACGATCGACAACGACAAAGATAGCATTATTCCCTCTCTTGGTCCTGGGAAAACCGGTAATGAAATCCATACCAATTTTATCCCATTTCCATTCAGGAATAGCTAGGGGTTGAAGGGTGCCAGCAGGCCGTTGGTGCTCTGCTTTTACACGACGACAGACGTCGCAGTTAGCAATATACTGAGCAATTTCTCTCTTCATCCTAGTCCACCAGAACCTCTGGCGTAGGTCCTGATACATCTTAGTACTACCGGGATGAATAGTGAGAGGAGATTCATGAGCCTCCTTAAGGATCAACTGCCGTAGATGCTGGTTCTTGGGAACCACTAGACGGTTCTCAAAGTACACAACACCATGATCATTTGTGGAGAAACAACTAGCACCTCCGCTAGCAATGTTCTCCTTGATCTTAGCTATTCCCTTATCTCGCTTCTGGGCAGCAATGATTTGATCCGTAAGAGTAGGTTTCGCCACCAAGGTGGAGAGAAATCCTTGAGGAACAATGTGAAGGTTAAGCTTCCGAAATTCCTCATGGAGAAGCGGTTGACTTTGTTGTAACATCAGATTGTTACAATAAGATTTACGACTTAGCGCATCAGCCATGAC
>NW_021270815.1:0-1238 GCF_002162155.2 Triticum dicoccoides
CGTGGCCACCGGCCACCCCTAGCCTCGCCGATGCGCCCAGGAGCTCCCCCTCGACCCCTCCTTCCTCCCCACCGACCCACGGCCCTACGGACGCGCCACAACGCCGCCGGCATCGCCGTTTCCATCGCCGGCCGCCGAGGATCTTCACCGTCAATTCGCCACCATCGTCGCTTCCCCGAGCTCGCTGACCCTCCCTGCACGATCCCCGTGAGTCCCTGCTTCGTTTCCCCCTAACCCCAAGCCCGATTACGAGCTCTAGCCGCCCCCTCTACCGGAGCCGAGACGCTCCGCCGCACGGACTCGTCGCCGGCGAAGCCCCGGTGACCAAATGGCCCCGCGCGTGCGTCCGTTGCACTCGCAACGACCCGTGGAGCAACGCTAGCGTGGCAGCTAGCTTGTTTGCAAGCTGCAGCGCTAACCCCGCACCCACCCGAGCTCCGGCCGCCGCCTCGGGCTCCATTCCTGCGAACCCCGGCCACCCCCGCACCTCCCGTTGGCCCCCCTAGATGCGCACGGGCACGGGCTACCTTCTGGTGCCCTTCGCACGTCCAGCCGCCGCCCGTAGCGCAACCCCGGTGAACTTCCGCCGCGTTTCGGGTCGCCGCCGGCCGAACTCCGGTGGCCAGTGACGTGGCGCTGTCATTAGCCACTAATGACGCGCTAACCAACCCCCTAGGCCACTGACAGCGGGCCCCACCCCTGGTCAAACCCCAGTCAGCGCTGGGTTTGACCGGGATTAGCTCCTGTGTCACTGACGTGTGGCCCCCACATGTCAGGTTTGACCCGAGCCGGCCCCTGTTGACTTGCTGACGTCATGCCAACGTCATGCTGACGCAGTAATGTTTTCTGGATTTAATTTAATTCTGAAATTCCAGAAAATGAATATAAACTTCTAAAATTCATAGAAAATTAACCGTAACTCCAAATTAAATAATTTATATATGAAAAATTATCAGAAAAATTCAAGGAATCCATCTGTACCATTTTCATGCATGTTAGAACAACTTATAGCTGCTGTTTAGCACAAATCAAATAAAGGGCATTTAAATAATCACATATGGAGTTTGAATTTGAATCTTGTATTCAAACCAACTTCATTTAATCTGTTGCTAGTTGCATTGGCTCAAAACACATTCATTTCGCCATGTCATGATCATGCATCATATTGTGCATTGCATTGATTGTGTTCCCTTCTGTGTTGCCGGTATTTGTCCCCTCTCGATAGACGTGATACCGAT
>NW_021270816.1:0-1512 GCF_002162155.2 Triticum dicoccoides
GACAAGCTGGACTTGCTCTTCTGCTTCACGAAGGATATCAGGCCCAAAGACGAGTCCTTCTCCGGTCTCCGACCAGTTGAGAGGTGTACGGCACTTCCGCCCGTATAACACTTCAAATGGTGCCATCTGAAGGCTGGCCTGATAACTGTTGTTGTAAGAGAACTCGGCGAAAGGGAGGCAATCTTCCCACTTAGCTCCATAAGCTAAGACACAGGCTCGGAGCATGTCTTCGAGTATTTGATTCACTCGCTCGGTCTGACCTCCGGTCTGTGGGTGGAAAGCAGTGCTGAAGGACAACTTGGTCCCCATAGCCTCCTGGAATTTCTTCCAAAACCTTGAGGTGAACTGGGTTCCTCGATCTGACACAATCTCCTTGGGAACACCATGAAGGCTCACGATTCGGTTGATGTAGAGACTGGCTAACTGGTTCCCCTTGTAGGTCGTCTTGACAAGAATGAAGTGGGCCACCTTGGTCAAATGGTCAACGATGACCCATATTGAGTCATGTCCCTTGCTTGACCTGGGTAAACCGGTGATGAAGTCCATCCCGACTCTGTCCCACTTCCATTCAGGCACCTTAAGGGGTTGCAACAATCCAGCGGGTCGCTGATGCTCAGCTTTGACTCTCTGGCATACGTCGCATTTTGCAACATAGGTGGCAATCTCCCTTTTCATCCCGTGCCACCAAAATCTTTCCTTCAGGTCTTGGTACATCTTGGTGCCTCCAGGGTGGATGGAATATGGGCTGTCATGAGCTTCTTGCAAGATCAGGTTCTTGAGCTCAACCTTGTTGGGCACGCAGATGCGATTCCCAAACCACACAATTCCTTCCTCATCTTCTGAGAATCCTGAGGCTTTGCCTGCCTTGATCTTCCTCTTGATGCCTTCAATACTCTCATGCCCCTTCTGAGCTTTCTTGATATCATCCATCAAGGTAGGCTTAACTTCGAGGCTGGCCAAGAATCCTGGTGCAACCAGTTCCAACCCGAAGCTTTCAAGTTCTTCATACAAGGCGGGTAGCTTGTGCTTTAGCATAGCATTCAAGGAGCAAGCCTTCCTGCTCAACGCGCCTGCTACCACATTAGCCTTTCCAGGGTGGTATTGAACACTGAGGTCATAATCCTTTATCAACTCTAGCCATCTTCTCTGCCTCATGTTCAATTCCCTCTGAGTGAAAATATACTTCAGACTTTTGTGATCCGTGTATACCTCACATCGCTTCCCCAAGAGGTAATGTCGCCAAGTCTTCAGGGCATGAACCACTGCTGCTAGCTCAAGGTCATGAGTAGCGTAGTTCTCTTCGTGAGGTCGTAGCTGCCTTGAAAGGTAGGCCACGACTCTGCCTTCTTGCATCAGAACACCCCCCAGTCCGATTCTTGACGCATCACAATATATCACAAACTCCTTGTGTATATCTGGTGTGGCCAGAACTGGAGCGGTGGTTAGCCTCTTCTTCAGCTCCTGGAAGCTTTCTTCGCACTTCGGCGTCCATTCGAACTTCTTGTCCTTCTT
>NW_021270817.1:0-971 GCF_002162155.2 Triticum dicoccoides
AATTATGTCGTAAGCTCGCGCTTTAGTTCCACTGTTTAGATATGTTCCTAGAGAAAATATAGTTGAAAGTTGATAGTAGCGATTATGCGATCAGTAGAAAGCTTATGTCCTTAATGCACCGCTCAGTGTGCTGAACCCCAACGTCGTTTGTCGATGTTGCGAACATCGGACATACACGTTTTGATAACTACGTGATAGTTCAATTAAATGGTTTAAGTAGAGGCACCAAAGACGTTTTCGAAACGTCGCGGAACATATGAGATGTTTCGAGGGCTGAAATTGGGATTTCAGGCTCGTGCCCACGTCAAGAGGTATAAGACCTCCGACGATTTTCTTAGCCTACAAACTAAGGGAGAAAAGCTCAATCGTTGAGCTTGTGCTCAGATTGTCTGAGCACAACAATCACTTGAATCGAGTGGGAGTTGATCCTCCAGATGAGATAGTGATGTTTCTCCAAAGTCATTGCCACCGAGCTGCTAGAGCTTCGTGATGAACTATAACATATCAGGGATAAATAAGATGATCCTTGAGGTATTCACGATGTTTGACACCGCGAAAGTAGAAATCAAGAAGGAGCATCAATTGTTGATGGTTGGTGAAACCACTAGTTTCAAGAAGGGCAAGGGAACAAAGGGATACTTCATGAAACGGCAATTCAGCTGCTGCTCTAGTGAAGAAACCCAAGGTTGAACCCAAACCCGAGACTAAGTGCTTCTGTAATAAAGGGAACAACCACTGGAGCAGCATTACCCTAGATACTTGGTAGATAAGAAGGCTGGCAAGGTCGATAGAAGTATATTGGATATACATTATGTTAATGTGTACTTTACTAGTACTCCTAGTAGCACCAGGGTATTAGATACCGGTTCGGTTGCTAAGTGTTAGTAACTCGAAATAAAGAGCTACGGAATAAACGGAGACTAGCTAAAAGTGAGCTGACGATATATGTTGGAAGTGTTTCCAAGTTTGAT
>NW_021270818.1:0-1280 GCF_002162155.2 Triticum dicoccoides
TAGTCCTCGTAGAAGTCACCTCCATAGCCTGGGAGCTCAACATGATCATCCGGAAACAGACGATCTCGCGGAGCTTGTGGACCATAGGGGCTAGGATGAGGCCTTGGACCAACAGACGGTGGCCTGCGGGGACCGCGAGGTGGGGTGATGCCTCCTACATCACGCCAAACCATCACGTCTGGCAGAGCAGATCTCACAGGATAGAGATCGCGCATATCTGACCATCCAGCTTGCACCGCCGGTGCGAACCGAGTCAAAGTGGCCCAGTGGTCAGCACGGGTATTGAAGAGCTCTAACCTTAAGGCCCGATTTTCACGGTCCTTATCCTCGAGCATCTCAGCAGTGGTGCGAGTCCGTGAATCCTCCTGAGTGGGGTCAGCATAAATAGCCTGGAGATACCCTTGTGCTCCCGGAAGTGATCCTGGCATATATCGGAAATCAGAGTCCCGAAATAGACCAGATCTGACTCGCATAATGGTCATCATAGAGTAGGCGGCGTCCTGCACAGCCATCTCAATAGTAACCCCGAGTCCATAGGAGCAGTGAAGAGGCTCGGTGGATCTAGGATAAGATGGAAATATCCTGACAGTGCAGAGATACTGGCTTTGATTAAAATCTCGGAATTGCTCTTCGACCGTGTACTCGGGATACCAGCGGTATCCAGCCTCAGTCATTACCCTGACCAACTTGGCAGTATGGCCGGGTACATCTAGGCATCGAGTCAGGCGAACCACTTGATTGAGGTCGCGAGTGGCCATCTGAAAGCACAATCATAATGCAAAGGCATTAGAATTTCTAGCGAAATTCCGGCAGCATAACAGCTGTAAATGCTCAAGAAGGATTTTGAGACATTTGACAAAGGATTACATACACACTCAACATCATCATATCAAAGTTCTGAATCCATTCTAACAACATAATGTGGTAGTAGAACTGAACTAGGCTTGTATCCATCAAACTTATAAGGTACTACTGATTAGTAACACGTGATCCTGATAGAGAGAACAGATCCTAATTCCTTATCCCCCGGTAGAAGAATGGACTGACTCAGATCAGAATGTCATAAGATAAAGGAGTAAAAAGAGCCTTACGTTCCAACCCACAAACAATTCCCCTACATATAACTAAAGAATTTCTAGACTCAACATCGACCAGTTTGGCTTGGAGAACCTACAGGCAGTCCGGCTCTGATGCCAACGCTGTCAGGACCCCGACTCGATGTCACATCGATCTAGCCGATAACACCTCATATCACTTTGCGGCCTCACGCACGGTATCCC
>NW_021270819.1:0-1824 GCF_002162155.2 Triticum dicoccoides
GATAAGGATGTTGTCAATGGGCTCAACAACAATTCATCTGGGTTTCCTTTTAAAAGGAATTCCATAGTTGAGTGAACAAGTGATAGCATTGGTCAGACCCAAAAGTTATAATGGTGTATGCTCGAGGGATCAACCACGAGTAAGACAACATTACGAATATCGTTGGTTCTGGTCTGATTGGATGATAGCCCATACTCCAATCAAAGGTTAGATGAAATGATAGGTCCAGCAACTGATCACAGGGACCAATCGATGAAGATATCATCTTTCTTCAACACACACTACACAAGAATATCCCTTTGGAACGAACTAAGTCAGGCAAGCTCTTATCTTCCAACTCTCCAAGTTGTTGTCTAGCTTAACCAACTAGCTCAGGGTATCCAACACGGATTCTTGGAGAAGGGGTGGTTTACAGGAATAAACCAACTTGATCACGAACTCAACATAGCGGTCAGGTGACAACCTGGTAATACTTCTGAGAAGATAATTGAAACATCACGAACCACCGATATGTTACTAAGCTCGGGATCAATCTTGCTTTTCAGGGCAAGACGATATGATCAAATGGGTGAGGACTTGACAAAATCCTAACTCATCAATCGAAGGGTGCACCAAAATAAGGACTAGGTAGCACGATCAGTCTTAGAAGGATGATTCAAAAACCAACACGCTAAGAATGAAATTATTGTCCTTTAACTACCAAGCAATGAGGTTGCTAGGAGTATTGATTTCACACACCACGATTCACTTGTCGGCATTCCAGTTACAATAACACAGAAACCGAGAAATTATCAATGATTATCAGAAGTATTACTGCGTCAAGAATTCATAAGATGGTGTGCAATTACCATGATATTCCTGATATAAAGATGGTAATACTTCAAGGTAGAACAGACCAGAAGCTGGATTAGCATTTTGATCTGCGGAATACAATTGCTTTGACCCAATCCTAGATATGGATGAGGTACTGGAGTTTGTTTTTCCTAGCCATTCTGCGATAGAATGGCTTGACGGACCACAAGAGTAATAGGCATCGATAAACGAACGCACGCATACTCTTGACTATCAATTGATAGACGAAGGTCAGAATGCAACTAAAGAGAACAACTCAAAGGAACATATAATTTTCTGAGTTGTGGATGCATAGATTAGTATGTCGAACCAAGTTCAACATATTTCTTCCGGATAACCCATGCAGAAAGGTTGAGCTGGCAGAGTCACAATATAGCATGGAAAACTCATCAAGAGCACTCTGGTTGTGATCGTTCAGTTCAACGAGGAACTTCTGCCATAAGTAGTTCATGGTATTTGGAAGAAGAAGATACCACGAACTTCAAGGACTATCGCAAAGGTTACTAATATCCTAAAGGCACTAGCAATTACTATCAACATGAAGTAGGTAGAGTGAATCTCGGGTTCAAAACCCAGAAATAGAATACCTACTACTAAGTAGCATCACGGGATGCTTTCGAGAATAAAGGCCAGAATCTCACACTGGGAACACAAAACGTTGCTAGATTACTAGGTGACTCCCTAAATACCTAGGGTCATAATAGTAACTCCAACATAAAAGTCAAGGCAATAGAATACCTCAACTCAACAATTAGTGTGATTAATCTGGCCCATGGGCACATTGAAACGGGAAGAAAGGATTTGCAATTGCATCAGACTACTTAGAAACCTGGGATGACTCGGACAGCATAACGGCTGTAAATGCTCAGAAAAGATTTGAGACATTCACAAAAATGGTGGCATAACCACTCAGAAGCACAATATCAAGGTCTCGAGATCAACAGTTAACATACAGAAGTAGTAGGAACTGAA
>NW_021270820.1:0-780 GCF_002162155.2 Triticum dicoccoides
GGGTGGTGACGGCGCGGGGCGCGGCCGGCGACGGGGCGGCGACGACGTCGGCGGGGTGTGAATCGGGCAGCCTGGCGACGGCGTCGGCGCGGGCAACTGTAGAGATGAAGTGAAAAACGCTAAGTCTTTGCTTATATAGAAAAGCCATTGGTCCCAGTTCGTGGCATGAAACGGGACCAATGCCCCCTTTGCCCAACCTTTAGTCCCGGTTGGTGCCACCAACCGGGGTCAAAGGCCCCTATGCTGCCCGCGTCGCGGACAAAGTTTAGTCCCACCTCGCTAGTTGAAAGGGCTCGAGAGTGGTTTATAAGCGTTGTTGCGCCTACCCTCTCGAGCTCCTCTCAACTGCAGGCTTCCAGGCCTAATCTCACACTATGCTGTTGTGGGCCTATTGGGCCTTCTACGGGCCTGAATCCTGGCCCAGGTTGGGTTTCTAGTCGTATCCAGGCCGTGGTGGCCCAATAGGTGGTAGTTTTTTTTACTTTTTTAGTTTTGTTTTTTGCATTATTTATTTTCGTTTATTTTTTGCTTTATTTTTTAGTTCTTTTTGCTTTTAGTTTTAGAAAAATTATATACTTTCTGTTAGTGCCATTAGTTTTCAAATTTGAAAACAATTTTTTTGTTTTTGTTTTCTTTCTTGCTTTATTTATTTTATTTTGTTTCTACTTACAAAAAAAATACTTATTGTTGCTATTTTTATTTTTATTTTCATTTTTTTGTTTTGTTTTCTACATTATTTATTTTCTTTTTTTTGATTTATTTTTTAATTTTTTTCTTTTA
>NW_021270820.1:9199-10624 GCF_002162155.2 Triticum dicoccoides
GAGCTTTGCGGCGCCCGCCCTGGCTGCGGTCCCGCCTCCTCCCGCATCGGCTTCGGTGCCTCCGGCTGCCTCCATGGTGTTTGCACCCCAGGCAGCCTCCTCGATGGGATCGTCTTCGCCGCCGCCGTTTCACTTCGGTCATCTCATCACCATCAAGCTCTCCGCCGACAACTACATCTTCTGGCGTGCGCAGGTTCTCCCGCTCTTGGGGAGTCACTACCTGCTAGGCTACGTCGACGGATCGCTTCCCTGCCCACCCGCGCTGGTAGACAGCGTGCACGGTCCGGTCTACAATCCGGCCCATCGCGTCTGGACGGGGCAGGACCAGGCGAACCTCTCCTCCATCCAGGGGTCGCTCTCGCCGGCAGTTACCGGCCTTGTTGTCTTCGCGAAGACGTCTCATGACGCCTGGACCATCCTTGAGCGCACCTTTGCAGCGCAGTCCCAGGCTCGTGTCTCTGCACTCCGTCGTCAGCTTGGAGAGTGTCAGAAGCTTGACTCCACTGCCACTGAGTTCTACTACAAGGTCAAGGGCCTCGCCGACACATTGGCCTCCATTGGACAGCCCCTAACCGACTCCGAGTTCAACTCGTTTATTGTCAATGGTCTTGATGAGGAGTATGATGCCTTAGTCGAGATCATCAACGAGCGGGGCAACTCGACACCCATGCTGGCACACGAGGTTTTCTCTCGGCTCCTTCTCACTGAGCAACGGGTCGAGACTCGCCGCACCAGGGGCACTGGCTCCCTCTCGGCCAACGCCGCCACCAAGGGTGGCCGCTCTTCTTCATCACCCCGGTCTCCCTTGGGGCTGCCACCGTCGCCCGCCTCGGCCCCCCCACCTACTGCGACCTTACCGGGGGTTGGTGGTCCACGTGTGTGCCAGCTTTGTGGCCGCGATGGGCACTGGGCCTCCAAGTGTCATAAGCGCTTCCAGCGAAGCTTCCTTGGTCTTGGCAATGACGGCAAAGATACACTCAACAATGCCCGTCAGGTCGCCATGGCTGATCGTCCCGCGCCGCAGAAGCAACAGGGACACACTCAGTCCTACTCCATCGATCCACACTGGTACATGGACTCTGGGGCGACAGAGCATCTGACCAGCGAGATGGGGAAGCTTCACACTCGTGAACCCTATCATGGCTCCGACAAGATCCACACCGCCAATGGAGCAGGTATGCACATCTCTCATATTGGTCAAGCATCTCTTCTCACTAGACATGCCAATAGGAGTCTTCAGCTTCGCAATGTTCTTCGAGTTCCATCTGTGACCCGTAATCTTCTTTCAGTTCCTAAACTCACACGTGATAATAATGTGCTTTGTGAATTTCACCCTTTTGATCTTTTTATTAAGGATCGGGGCACGAGGGACATTCTTCTTAGTGGGCGGTTGTGCCAGGGCCTCTATCGTCTGGAGCATCCTGG
>NW_021270822.1:0-1253 GCF_002162155.2 Triticum dicoccoides
AGAAGCCACAGGGACACACTCAGTCCTACTCCATTGATCCCCACTGGTACATGGACTCTGGGGCGACAGAGCACCTGACCAGTGAGATGGGGAAGCTTCACACTCGTGAACCCTACCATGGCTCCGACAAGATCCACACCGCCAATGGAGCAGGTATGCACATCTCTCATATTGGTCAAGCATCACTTCTCACTAGACATGCCAATAGGAGTCTTCAACTTCGCAATGTTCTTCGAGTTCCATCTGTGACACGTAATCTTCTTTCAGTTCCTAAACTCACTCGTGATAATAATGTGCTTTGTGAATTTCATCCTTTTGATCTTTTTATTAAGGATCGGGGCACGAGGGACATTCTTCTTAGTGGGCGGCTCTGCCAAGGTCTCTATCGTCTGGAGCATCCTGGCGTCGCTCGCGTCTTCAGTGGAGTTCGGGTATCTCCTTCACAGTGGCATGCTCGTCTTGGTCACCCGGCCACACCTATTGTCCGGCATGTTTTGCGTCGTCATGAGCTTCCTAGTGTGTCTAGTAATAAAGATGTAGCAGTGTGTGATGCTTGTCAGCAGGGGAAGAGTCATCAACTTCCTTTTTCGGAGTCCAGTCGTGAGGTGAAACATCCTTTAGAACTTGTGTTTTCAGATGTATGGGGTCCTGCTCAGACTTCTGTTAGTGGTCATAATTACTATATCAGTTTTGTTGATGCTTACAGCCGCTTTACCTGGCTTTATCTTATCAAACGTAAATCTGATGTGTTTGATATTTTTGTTCAGTTCCAAAAACATGTTGAACGCCTTCTCAAGCACAAAATTGTTCATGTTCAGTCGGACTGGGGTGGCGAGTATCGCAACCTCAACTCCTTCTTTCAGTCGCTTGGGATCACTCACCGTTTAGCATGTCCACATACACATCAGCAGAATGGTTCAGTAGAACGTAAGCATCGTCACATTGTTGAAGCTGGTCTGACTCTTTTGGCCCATGCATCTGTTCCGTTTCGTTTTTGGAGTGATGCTTTCACCACTGCATGTTTTCTCATCAATCGTACTCCCACTCGTGTTTTGAATATGAAGACTCCCATTGAAGTTCTCCTTAATGAACAACCGGACTACACCTTTCTCAAGGTGTTTGGGTGTGCTTGCTGGCCCCATCTCCGTCCATATAACAAGCGTAAGCTCGAGTTTCGTTCCAAGAAGTGTGTTTTTCTTGGTTATAGCTCTCTTCATAAAGGATACAAATGTCTTCATGTTCCCACTAATCGT
>NW_021270823.1:0-1479 GCF_002162155.2 Triticum dicoccoides
ATAATTATCTCTGTGACTCCAAAAATATTGGTTTAAATTTTACCTCTTACCAATATTTTCATGGAATAACAGGAACATTTTCTTGGACACATTTGAGAAGATTTAATTGTTGGTTATTTTTAGAGGTTTCCTGAGGCTTTTGAAAATTCCTCAATTCAAATTTCATTTGAATTTAAACATGATGCACACACCAGAAGCTAGGGATGTGACAACTCACCCCCACTAAACAAAAATCTCGTCCCGAGATTCAAGCGTAGGGTAAGGTGAAGGGGAGACGCAAACTGGTATAATCTTCACGATCCAGGTTGCACTTCAAATGAACGTTGATTCGAACACCATCTTTGTCTTGTCGTCTTGCTCTGAGAACTTCAGCTAATCATGACAAGAAGAGGAAAGGAAAACTCTAGAACAATCGATCTTCGAGAAGACCGAACAACTTAGGATCAACTCATGGGATGAGACATAGCAACATCTCTTGAGCTGAGAGACGAAGCACAGATCCGAAGAAATGGAGTAAGACAGATGACGAGGGTTCACTAGGTAGACAACAATTTGACGCTTAAGAAGGTGGTAAACAATTGTCAACGTAGCGAGGAGTTGAATTGCCATGATACCACAACGAGACACCTTCGGAACGGTGACTCATAGATATCTCCCCTCAAGTGGCAAAAAGAATTACCTTTGATATAGAGATCATTGAGACTCTCTATATCAGCCTAAGGCAAATCACAGCAATCGATTGGCGGGGTCGGTAGAATGGCATACTTGGACTTGGATGATGTGGATTACCTTGTTGAAGACAACGCAATGGATGAATTTGCTTATCACCGGAAATGGAAGAGACCCGTGGTAGAATGGCACATTGGCGGTGCAAGCTGGGAACAAAATGCAAATGCTGGGAATGATTCTGGTAACTGGGGAAGAACCCAACAACAGAGAGTGAATTTACTATTTGAAAAGATCATAGCATTGCCGAGGAAACTGAGAGCAAACCCAGTTAGTGCCGATGATAACACCTAGCGCTTGTGCGTGCTCTCAAGAACTTGAGCAATTCCATAATCATCAAGGTTTTACCAACATCCGTGTCAAGGGTCCGGTAACACAACTTACTACCATAATGAATGGTGATAGAGGATGCAGATGCCAAAGGAAGATAACACCTTCTCAGATTTCACCCTTGGCGGGGCCAAGGAAATAAAATCTGGATGATCGACCGAGAGACATTTAGCACTCCGCTTCTAATGTTCTCCTTGATGTGCTAGCGTATCCCATTCATTGAAATGGTTTGGTATCTAGAACATCAGGTAAAGGTCGTACTTCGGAAACACTAAAATCATAAGGCATAGCTAGGGGGTAAATCCTACGAAGTCCTTATGGGGAGGTGGCCAACTTCCTCAAACAAGATACTACAATAATAGGTCTTCCGGCTGGGTGTGTTGGCCACGACATCCACTTTACCGGTTATCGAGGGACCAATAT
>NW_021270824.1:0-1409 GCF_002162155.2 Triticum dicoccoides
GTGTGAACATGTCCTACTGTGTGTGAGCTAAGTGTGTGAACACGATTTGGTAAAGGTAGCGGTGAGAGGCCATGTAGGAGTACATGGTGGGTTGTCTCATTGCAGCCGTCCTCAGGAACTGAGTTCTGTGTTTGTGATCCATGATTTAGCTACTACCACGCATTGGGCCCGAAACCAATGGACCCTCTCGGCTTCTTAATCACCCTTGTCCTCTGTCCAGGAGTTGCAAGTAGTTTCTGGTGTTTGTAGTATGCTGGAGGCCGTGGACAGCGCTGACCGTAGGGGTGGGCTGTGATGCGGTAGGCACGTGGCCGGGTAAACCGGGCACCCGTTTGGTGTCACGGAACCCTGTACACATCGTTTGGGGCTGTGAGCGAAACTCCGGCCGGATCTCCTCATGGATGGAACCCGAATAGGTGATAAACCTGGACTAGAGACTTGAGTGTTTAGGCAGGCCGTGGCCGACACCCACGTTGGGCTTCCGCTTGAAGGTTGCCGAGTACATGTCGTGTAAACGGCGGTAAGTGGTGAGAGCATGTGTGAAGAAGTACACCCCTGCAGGGTTAACCTAATCTATTCGAATAGCCGTGTCCACGGAAAAGGACCTCTGGGTTGCTTATATCAGTTCATAGACAAGTGAAAGTGGATACTCTAAAATACGCAAGATAAGCGTGAGTGCTATGGATGGCGTTCTCGTAGGGAGACGGGAGCGGATCCATAGTGGTGTATTGATATGGTGAATATGTGGACTCGTGTGCGCCACCTCAAGGAGTTACTTGCAGTCGTAGTTCAGGATAGCCACCGAGTCAAAGCTGGCTTGCTGCAGTTAAACCCCACCATCCCTTTGTTGATAATGATGCATATGTAGATAGTTCTGATGTAAGTCTTGCTGGGTACATTTGTACTCACGTTTGCCTATTTTATGTTTTTGCAGAGAGACTTCAGTCTCACTAGTAGTTTCGCGTGATCTTCGACGTTTAGCTTGTTACCTCAGCTACGATCTTGTGCCTCGGCAGGATTGGTAGATAGTCAGGCTTCTCAGCCTTTTTCATTTATAGATGTCTGTACTCAGACATGATAGCTTCCGCTTGTGCTTTGTTTTTGTATGCTCTGAATGTTGGGTCATGAGACCCATGTTTGTAATATCTCGCTCCTCGGAGCCTATTGAATAAATTACTTGAGTCATAGAGTCATGTTGTGATGCCAGGTTGTGTTTGCACATATCGAGCATATTGTGTGTATGTTATTGAAATGCTTGGTATGTGTGGGATCTGACCATCTAGTTGTTTATCTTTAGTAGCCTCTCTTACGGGGAAATGTCTCCTAGTGTTTCACTGAGCCATGGTAGCTTGCTACTGCTCCGGAACACTTAGGCTGGCCGGCATGTGTCCTTCTTCGTTCCTGTGTCT
>NW_021270825.1:0-2671 GCF_002162155.2 Triticum dicoccoides
TAAATGGTGACCATAATGAGTGGATTCTGAAGTCCAATGTACGTATCGTGTTTTCGCTTCAAATACAATGATCGTCACTGTATATATCGCGAGAGAAAGATGAAACATGCGTGAATGTGCTGTGGGCTTACTTTTAGAGGACCTGGAGATAGTTTGTGTGCGTACGTGAAAGGGGCGTAGAGGGGGGTATGGGATGGAGAGAGAGATGCTCTTCGTTTCTCTTTATTATGACTAACTTTATATATAGTATAAAAATATACAAATTCATAGTGCGGAATAAATATCATTGTGGGCACCATGCAATGCAAACTAACGTTCATACTCCTCCATATAACTTTTTAATGTTGTATATATGTAGAAATTCTAAAATATTTTTTTGGCCACACTTTATTCAAAAGGAATGTTGTATGCGAAATAAACATGAAGAGAGGGATTTTTAGATCAATGGGGTACGTGATGTAACATGTGTGAATGTGTAGTTGATGTATTTGGCAGGGCCTAGAGAGGTATGTGTGTGTATTACGTATTCGAGAGAGGCATGGATAGAGGGGCCGGCGGGGGGAGCGTGGGAGAGATAGCACGAGAAATGAGAGTGGTCCAGAGAGAGAGAGAGATGAATATGATGTCACGGCGAGAGATTCCCTTGAGTGTGTATATGCAATGGGGGAGGGGATAGAGGCACCAAGAGATTTTTTTTGTGTGGTGTCTGTGTTGGTATGTGTGGATGTGAGAAGATAACAAGACCTAGGGCAGAGGGTGTGTCACCGCGTGAGGTTCGGTGGGTCGAGGTGAGGCCCTTCGTTCGGTTCCGTCCTGTGCCACATTGGTCGGCCCGTGACGCATTTAGGGAGACCCATGGATGACTATTCGTACAAGACAAAGATAGCAGAATTGTGAAGGATTGTGTCCACTGACAAAGCTGGCTAGGATTTGTAACCCTAGGTTCTCGGACTAAGGTAACGCCTTATCTCTAATATTACTATTCATCCAACCTAACTTTAAGGGGCATCATACAGAATACTCTGCTAGAATCATACTCATCGATTAGGAAGAGAGGTGTGAGACAATGCGTGAGAGACAGACCTAAAGATAATGTGCATACAAGACACACGTAGGCAGGTCTATGTATATAGAAAGGGTCGATGAGGATTGTGCATGTGTATGCTTGTGAGAGGAAGAGCGCTTGTGATAAAGGTTAGTAAAAACAGTCGTAAATGGTTACGAGAGGGAGGGAGGGTTATATCGAGAGCATGTCTGCGAGAAAGACACCTCGAGGGAGAGTGTGTGAGCATGTGTGAGAGACCACCGATGGAGAGTGAAACTACACGTAAAAGACTGATGTACACATTGATTAAAGATATAAATTGTATCCAAATATTAGCATGGGATCATGATATTTGCAATTCGCGTAAGGAATGGTCATTGATCCATCAGACATCTAGATTCTATCAAATTTGAGCATGTGTATGTTATTATTCGACATAATTGATCCACATAGTTAGTATTTTGAACTCCAGACAATGCATCGCTTTAGCAATCGAATATAAACGTGAATATAGTTCATGTTTTGCGTGTAAAGCACATTATACATACGAAAGTTACACAATGATCATTATAAATAGCTACCTATGAACTAGTCAACTTAAGGTGGTTTAAAGAAAATTGAATTCAACATGAAGTCCATTCAATTATTTGAATTCGATATCATGGCATTTGTAAAATCATACCTAAATTGTGGGGGCACCAATCTTTGCTCTGATTTTGTACATAATAGCATATGTAGTCGTGTACAAAATAGATTCAAATTTAGCTCCTCCATTCCAAAATAATTATAGTTATAGGATTTTCAAGTGTCAAAATTTTAAAAGAAGCGGATAAGTTAATGAGGTTTTCAAACATACAAGGTCAAATTTAACATTGTCTATTTGGGTAAATCCTCAAAGTTCAAGAGCACTCTAAACGTGAATGCTTCTGTTTCAAAATTTTGAACGAAGCACCAAAAGAGCCTCTACTCGCCCGAAACCGCGTGAGACCAATCTTTGGTAGTACAAGGAAATTACTTTTCTAATAACTCCGACCCGTGAAACCTACCGGCCCGACGTCCAAAGGTCTAAACCGGGATGGGTTTGTAGCTTCATCTAGAAGCCACACAACCGCCTCCGAAAAACATTCATACACAATGACCGCCTAAGCACACATGCGCACGGCCGAAATCGCCCCCGCCCACTATGTGGGACACCTGGGATTACCATCCTACCCCCGACCTGCAGTAGGTCCGAAATTTAAGAGGGGGGCAAAGTTTGTACTTTCCCCAAATTTCAAACAAGCGTGTCCCATCTGTTCAAAAAAAGCCAAAAACAAGCGCGTCCCAGACCGAAACATGGTTCTCCCTTGGCTCCCCCCCCTCGCCAACCCGTTCGATTCCCCATTCATACTCCGTAGGCGCAAAAACTACCTCTCCACCAGCCGCGAAACCCCGGCGTCCTCCGTACGCCACCCCATCCCACCCATCAACTAGCGCCCTCCTCCATCACGCTGGAGCCGATACCCAGATGTCGTCGTCCACCGCAACCTCAACCGCAACACCCTCCACGGCTAATAGTTGAAGTCAAGGCCGAGCCATCCGGACCCGAGCCAGTTCAACCACGCCGTCCTGCGCCTCACCACTGCC
>NW_021270826.1:0-1036 GCF_002162155.2 Triticum dicoccoides
TTGTCATGCCTGCTATTGCTTAGAGTTGAGTTAGGTCTGATTCATCGGGGATGAATCAGAGGTGTGTGAACATGTCCTACTGTGTGTGAGCTAAGTGTGTGAACACGATTTGGTAAAGGTAGCGGTGAGAGGCCATGTAGGAGTACATGGTGGGTTGTCTCATTGCAGCCGTCCTCAGGAACTGAGTTCTGTGTTTGTGATCCATGATTCAGCTACTACCACGCATTGGGCCCGAAACCAATGGACCCTCTCGGCTTCTTAATCACCCTTGTCCTCTGTCCAGGAGTTGCAAGTAGTTTCTGGTGTTTGTAGTATGCTGGAGGCCGTGGGCAGCGCTGACCGTAGGGGTGGGCTGTGATGCGGTAGGCACGTGGCACGGTGTACCGGGCGCCCGTTTGGTGTCTCGGGAACCCTGTTCACATCGTGTGGGGCTGTGAGCGAAACTCCGGCCGGATCTCCTCATGGATGGAACCCGAATAGGCGATAAACCTGGACTAGAGACTTGAGTGATTAGGTAGGTCATGGCCGACACCCACGTTGGGCTTCCGCTTGAAGGTTGCCGAGTACATGTCGTGTAAACGGCAGTAAGTGGTGAGAGCGTGTGTGAAGAAGTACACCCCTGCAGGGTTAACCTAATCTATTCGAATAGCCGTGTCCGCGGAAAAGGACTTCTGGGTTGCTTATATCAGTTCATAGACAAGTGAAAGTGGATACTTTAAAATGCGCAAGATAAGCGTGAGTGCTATGGATGGCGTTCTCGTAGGGAGACGGGAGCGGATCCATAGTGGTGTATTGATATGGTGAATATGTGGACTCGTGTGCGCCACCTCAAAAGAGTCGCTTGCAGTCGTAGTTTAGGATAGCCACCGAGTCAAAGCTGGCTTGCTGCAGTCAAACCCCTCCACCCCCTTGTTGATAATGATGCATATGTAGATAGATCTGATGTAAGTCTTGCTGGGTACATTTGTACTCACGTTTGCCTATTTATGTTTTTGCAGAGAGACTTCGGTCTCGCTAGTAGTTCCGCGTGGACTTC
>NW_021270827.1:0-1157 GCF_002162155.2 Triticum dicoccoides
CACGGTATTGAAAGATAAGTTGACACTTGCTCCTTTACTCCAACTTCCTGATTTTAATAAGACTTTTGAGCTTGAATGTGATGCTAGTGGAATTGGATTAGGAGGTGTGTTATTACAAGATGGCAAACCTGTTGCATACTTTTCTGAAAAATTGAGTGGGCCTAGTCTGAATTATTCTACTTATGATAAAGAATTATATGCTCTTGTTCGGACTTTAGAAACATGGCAACATTATTTATGGCCCAAAGAATTTGTTATACATTCTGATCATGAATCTTTGAAACATATTAAAAGTCAAGCTAAACTGAATCGTAGACATGCTAAATGGGTTGAATTCATTGAGACTTTCCCTTATGTCATTAAACACAAGAAGGGAAAAGAAAATGTTATTGCTGATGCATTGTCTCGTCGCTATACTATGCTTTCTGATAGAGGCAAAGGTGTCCCGTCTTTCGATGAGATGGTGGATTTCGCTTTGGTGGAAGTCGACTTTGACGATCCGACTACGAACGTGCGAGGACGTCGCGCCTTAGCAATCGCTAAACCAACTCCGAGAGGTTATTGACCACGCCGGAGCACGATCAACCTGACCACGAGGGTCTGTTTCCTGCGAGCAAACGAAGAACAAGCAAGAAACTAAGATTGCAATCTGGATATTGCGAATATAAGATGAAAGCTTTATTGATCAAGGTGGGGTTCTGTGACGCCTTTGTCTGTTCGTTGAACACAAACGAAGTACACGAAGTTGCAGCTATGGCGAACTTTTAATCTAAACAAAACCCAAAGTCTAAACGATGCCCTAAGGGCTGTATATATGGAGGAAGAGGGGGGAATTTCGTGGCCCTTGGTGGAGGAGTCCGAAATCAACCCTATCTCTTGTTTCCCCACACATACGGACTCTAAAAATAGCCTATACTTATGTATTTCGAAATTACATGGGCCTGGCCCAATAATAAGGTGACGCAACACCTAAAATAGCCTCGGGACGAAATTTATGAAGTGGCATCTTGTATATTTCGTCCAAGGCTTCATGCACCCATTATGGTGGCTTCAAAGTCCTGAAATCATCACTTGTAACTCCGTTCTTGTTCCCCTTGCGCATGCCATCATCTCCATGCTTGTTCTTGCTCCAATGTTCATCCTTCTCCAAGCTAGGC
>NW_021270828.1:0-4498 GCF_002162155.2 Triticum dicoccoides
CCTCTCGTTTTCCTCTCCCCCACTTCACCTTTTGTCGTTTTATTCACCCTTTTTCATTCGCCTCTTTTCGCTTGCCTCTTGTTCGCTTGTGTGTTGGATTGATTGTTTGTCATGATGGCTCAAGATAATACTAAATTGTGTGACTTTTCCAATACCAACAATAATGATTTTATTAGCACTCCGATTGCTCCTATTACAGATGCTGAATCTTGTGAAATCGATACCGCTTTGTTGAATCTTGTTATGAAAGATCAGTTTTCTGGCCTTCCTAGTGAAGATCCCGCTACCCATCTAAACAACTTCGTTGATTTGTGTGATATGCAAAAGAAGAAAGATGTGGATAATGATATTGTTAAATTGAAGATATTTCCGTTTTGGCTTAGAGATCGTGCTAAAACCTGGTTCTCTTATTTGCCTAAAAATAGTATTGATTCATGGAATAAGTGCAAAGATGCTTTCATCTCTAAGTAATTTCCTCCCGCTAAGATCATCTCTCTTAGAAACGATATTATGAATTTTAAGCAACTTGAGCATGAGCATGTTGCACAAGCTTGGGAGAGGATGAAATTAATGATACATAATTGCCCTACACATGGTTTGAATTTATGGGTGATTATACAAAAAATTTATGTTGGATTGAATTTTGCTTCTAGAAATCTTTTCGATTCGGCCGCGGGAGGCACTTTTATGGAAATCACTTTAGGGGAAGCTACTAAACTCCTAGATAATATTATGGTTAATTATTCTCAATGGCATATCGAAAGATCCACTAGTAAAAAAGTTCATGCTATTGAAGAGATTAATGTTTTGAGTGGAAAGATGGATGAACTTATGAAATTATTTGCTAATAAGAGTGTTTATTCTGATCCTAATGATATGCCTTTGTCCACTTTGATTGAGAATAATAACGAATCTATGGATGTGAATTTTGTTGGTAAGAACAATTTTGGTAACAACGCGTATAGAGGAAATTTTAATTCTAGGCCGTTTCCTAGTAATTCCTCTAATAATTATGGTAATTCCTACAACAACTCTTATGGAAATTTTAATAAGACGCCCTCTGATTTTGAGACTAGTGTTAAAGAATTTATGATTTTGCAAAAGAATTTCAATGCTTTGCTTGAAGAAAAATTGCCTAAGATTGATGAGTTGGCTAGGAACATGGATAGAATTTCTCTTGATGTTGATTCTTTGAAACGTAGATCTATTCCACCTAAGCATGATATCAATGAGTCTCTCAAAGCCATGAGAATTTCCATTGGTGAGTGCAAATAAAGAACCGCTAGGATGCGCGCTAAAAAAGATTGCTTTATGAAAGCATGTTCTTCTAGTTTTCATGATAATAGTGATGAAGATCTAAAAGTGATTGATGTGACTCCTATTAAATCTTTGTTTTCCAATATGAATCTTGATAAAGATCGGACTGGAAATTAGTCAACTTTAGTTAAAAGGTGTCCCAATGATTCGGAGTTTTTAGATCTTGATACAAAAAATGGGTAAAAGTGGGATTGAAGAGGTCAAAACTTCACATAGCAATGAACCCACTATTTTGAATTTCAAGGAATTTAATTATGATAATTTTTCTTTGATAGATTGTATTTCCTTGTTGCAATCCGTGTTAAATTCTCCTCATGGTTATAATCAAAATAAAGCTTTTACTAAACATAGCGTTGATGCTTTAATGCAATCCTATGAAGAAAAAGCTTGAATTAGAAGTTTATATCCCTAGAAAACTTTATGATGAGTGGGAACCTACTCTTAAAATTAAGATTAAAGATCATGAATGTTATGCTTTATGTGATTTGGGTGCTAGTGTTTCCATGATTCCAAAAACTTTGTCTGATGTTCTAGGTTTCCGTGATTTTGATGATTGTTCTTTAAATTTGCATCTTGCGGATTCCACCATTAATAAACCTATAGGAAGGCTTAATGATGTTCTTATTGTTGCAAATAGGAATTATGTGCCCGTAGATTTCATTGTTCTTGATATAGATTGCAATCCTACATGTCCTATTATTCTTGGTAGACCTTTCCTTAGAACGATTGGTGCAATTATTGATATGAAAGAAGGAAATATTATATTCCAGTTTCCATTAAGGAAAGGCATGGAACACTTTCCCGCAAAGAAAATTAAATTGCCTTATGAATCTATTATGATATCCACTTATGGATTGCATACCAAAGATGACAATACCTAGATCTATTCTTGTTTTTATGCCTAGCTAGGGGCGTTAAACGATAGCGCTTGTTGGGAGGCAACCCAATTTTATTTTTGTTCCTTGCTTTTTGTTTATATTTAATAATAAATAATTCATCTAGCCTGTGTTTATATGTGGTTTTATGTTTTAATTAGTGTTTGTGTCAAGTAGAACCTTTGGGAAGAC
The DNA here is from genome assembly GCF_002162155.2 of Triticum dicoccoides. Classification (NCBI taxonomy): domain Eukaryota; kingdom Viridiplantae; phylum Streptophyta; class Magnoliopsida; order Poales; family Poaceae; genus Triticum; species Triticum dicoccoides. The sequence continues at coordinate 2,385 of NW_021270828.1, forward strand.
TTGGGTGAAGTCTTTGCGATCTTGCTGTAAAAAATAGAAACTTTAGCACTCATGAGATTAGATGCCATTTTTTACTGGAGAGTGATTTTAGATTGATTATTTCTGCAGATGATTAATAGACAAATTCCTCACGTCCACCAACTTATTTCAGAATTTTTGGAGTTACAGAAGTATATGTTTGATACATATTGCCACAGACTGTTCTATTTTTGACAGATTCTGTTTTTCGAGTGTTGTTTGCTTATTTTGATGAATCTATGACTAGTATCGGGGGGTATAAACCATAGAGAAGTTGGGATACAGTAGTTTTAACACCAATATAAATGAAGAATGAGTTCATTACAGTACCTTAAGGTGGTGATTTGTTTTCTTATACTAACGGAGCTCATGAGATTTTTTTGTTTGAGTTTTGTGTTGTGAAGTTTTCAAGTTTTTGGGTAAAGATTTGATGGATTTAGAACAAGGAGTGGCAAGAGTCTAAGCTTGGGGATGCCCAAGGCACCCCAAGGTAAAATTCAAGGACAACCAAAAGCCTAAGCTTGGGGATGCCCCGGAAGGCATCCCCTCTTTCGCCTTCGTCTATCGGTAAGTTTACTTGATGCTATATTTTTATTCACCACATGATATGTGTCTTGCTTGGAGCGCCTTGTATGATTTGAGTCTTTGATTTTTAGTTTACCACAATCATCCTTTCTGTACACACCTTTTGGGAGATACACACATGAATCGTAATTTATTAGAATACTCTATGTGCTTCACTTATATCTTTTGAGCTAGATAATTTTGCTTAGTGCCTCACTTATACCTTTTTAGAGCACGGTGGTGGTTTTATTTTATAGAAATTATTGATCTCTCGTGATTCACTTATATTATTTTGAGAGTCCTTTAGAACAGCATGGTAATTTGCCTTGGCTATAAATTTACTGCTAATATGATAGGCATCCAAGATGGGTATAATAAAAACTTTCATATAGAGTGCATTAAATACTATGAGAAGTTTGATACTTGATAGTTGTTTTGAGATATAAAGATGGTAGAGTCGTGCTAGTTGGGTAATTGTGGAATTGAGAAATACTTGTGTTGAGGTTTGCAAGTCCCGTAGCATGCACGTATGGTAAACGTTGTGTGACAAATTTGAAGCATGAGGTGTTCTTTGATTGCTTTCCTTATGAGTGGCGGTCGGGGACGAGCGATGGCCTTTTCCTACCAATCTATCCGTCTAGGAGCATGCGCATAGTGCTTGGTTTTGATTACTTGTAGATTTATGCAATAAGTATGTGAGTTCTTTATGACTAATGTTGAGTCCACGGATTATACGCACTCTCACCCTTCCATCATTGCTAGCCTCTTCGGTACCGTGCATTGCCCTTTCTCACCTCGAGAGTTGGTGCAAACTTCACCGGTGCATCCAAACCCCGTGACATGATAAGCTCTATCACATATAAGCCTCCTTATATCTTCCTCAAAACAGCCACCATACCTACCTATTATGGCATTTCCATAGCCATTCCGAGATATATTGCCATGCAACTTTCCATCGTTCCTGTCATGCCCAAGATGCGACCCTATCCTAAAGGAACTCGAAGGTCCCACCAAGGATAGAAGCGCATCTTGAAGACGCTTTTGCAAGGTGGATATAATTACATCAACATTACATAATAGATAGGGATACATACATAAGGCATACAATGCCACACGAATACAACATCATCTTACATAAGAGCACCATCCGACTACAGATGAAACACAAACAAAAACTCAAAAGACATCCACCCTGCTAGCCCAGGCTGCCGACCTGGAACCTATCCCTTGAACGAAGAAGAAGCGAAAGAAGAACTCCAAACAAGCAAACATCTCTCTCGCGTCATGATCATCGCAAACCTGTACCTGCAACTGTTGTTGTAGTAATCTGTGAGCCACAAGGACTCAGCAATCCCATTACCATGGGTATCAAGACTAGCAAAGCTTAATGGGTAAGGAAGGGGTAAAGTGGTGAGGTTGCAGCAGCGACTAAGCATGATATGGTGGCTAACATACGCAAATAAGAGCGAGAAGAGAGCAAACGGAACGGCCGTGAAGCTAGCAATGATCAAGATGTGATCCTAAACTCCTAC
>NW_021270829.1:0-1806 GCF_002162155.2 Triticum dicoccoides
TTTTTTTAGGGGTGATAAACAACTTTATTCATCAAAAACCACATGAAGTGGGATCCGGTTCCGGTTATGAGGAACGCCAAACCAAACGTGGCGACCGGGACCTCTAGAAATGAAATTTTTTGCTAAACTATGTGCTTCATAATTCGCAGCACGACACTCAGAAGTCAATTTACACTGGACATTAGCATTTCTAAAGTGAATCTCGCTGATAATTGCTCCATATCTTCCTCTAGCATTGTGGCCAATGTCTGCCACAACCTGTTTGCAGTCTGATGCTATGACTAAGTTGTGGATATTCAGGTCTTCCGCCAAGCACAACGCCTCACGGCATGCTATCGCTTGCAAAGACGCAGGGTCAGTGACACCCTCCAAAACCAACGCCGAGGCCCCAATATAATTCCCCGCCTCATCTCTACATACTGCAGCAGCTGATCCTCCTCTTCTGGCTCGAACAGCGGCATCAACATGTATTTTGTAATATCCGGGAGGTGGTTTCTTCGGGTTCTTTCTTTGTTGCTGAGCTGGAATCACAGCCTGTCGGGGGCGTCGGTTTGCATCGTTGATAACGCCAAGTTCTGCAATAAAACTTGTGATGAAGGAATGTGTCTGATGGGGGCTTTGGAAGATCCCCTCATGAATAGCTTTACGGCGGGCATGCCATATTGACCACGCCGTGACCGCCAACAAGGCAAAATTCTCATGCGACAGGCTCTCGATCAGAGCGAGCAGCCAGTTTTTTGCATTAGGCTCTGTAGTCGCTATGATTTTATGCATCACTTCCTCATCTCCTAGCGCCCATACACTCCGCGATACGGTGCACTCCAATAGCGAATGTCGCCACGAGTCATGTATCCCACAAAACCCGCACCTGCTGGAATCAGCCATATGACGGTGGGCTCGTACATCATTTGTTGGCAGCGACTGTTTCGATAATCTCCACAAAAACATTCTGACCTTCCCTGGGACTGCAGTATTCCACATTGTTTTCCACGCTCCTGACTCTGCCCTAGCATTGGACGGGCCTGCCGATCCCTCGAGCCACGCCTCTCTGCGCTGTCTGGTTGCGATGATCATCTTATAAGCTGACCTGACCGAAAAAGTGCCATGTTTTTCATAGTGCCAAGCCCAAAAGTCTGACATGTTTCGAGTGCATAGAGGGATTCCCAATATAATGTCAGCATCCATCGGCATAAACGTGGCCTGCACCAGTTGCCTATTCTAGGATGCCGTAGCAGGAGATATAAGCTCAGAAACCATTGTTGAGCGGTTTTGTGTTAGGCAGTCATATGGCCGAAGCATTTCATCCCTTGGGAGCCAATTGTGTCCCCGGATGTTGGTCGAAGCTCCATTACCAATGCGTTTGCTTAGCCCCTGCAGTCATGAGCGGCTGCGGTGCTGCGATTGTACATGGGCCTCGGGTACACAGCGCTATGCATGCATGTCATGTGCCTGCTGGGCTGTTTTCAAACTTGGACATGTAGCTCGCGGTAGGTTTGGCTGGTGGGAAATTTAATATTTGTATTATGAACATGTGACGCTACAGATAGATTTACTTTCACGCAGTGCAAAACTTTTTTTTGCCTGGTGAGACCATTCATCACCTTCGCGTCGTAGCTGGGTGAGCGACGGTTCGCCATGGATGGCCTGAAGTTCTTTGAGGAGGCGGAGTTAGGGCAAAATATTGCGGAGTCTCGTAATTTATGTTTCCTCTTGTAATGCTTTCGGACAAAAAATGTGTTTAGCTTGTATTTGCCACCGGATTTTTCTGCCATTTCTTTGTCTGGTTTGTCTGCATCTTGTTGTTGG
>NW_021270829.1:3486-4452 GCF_002162155.2 Triticum dicoccoides
GATCTGGGCCGAGCGGGCGCCGCCGGCCAGCTGCCCACCGCACCGCCCCGCAGCCAACGGCCACGCCGCCGCGTCGAGAGCACCTGAGGCCCGCAGAGCACCGCCGCCAGGCCCCACCACCGCCGGGTAGGAGGGAGCCCCGACTCCCCCTGCAGGCGCACAGGGAAGGGACATCCGCCGGCGCCGGCGCCTCCCGGGCACGCCGATGGCCGCTGCCGGCGGCAGCCAAGGGAGAAGGAGAGGAAGGGGGTCGAGACGGGGAGGAGGGCAGGGGAAGGGGAAGGATGAAGGGAGAGAGGGAGGCGGCCGGGGGACGCGCGCGCCGGCTGCCGGCGCTGGCGGAAGGGGACGAGGGAGGCCGGCGGCAGCAGGAAGGAACCCTAGCTCGGGGACGGGTCACTTGTCTATATATATAGACACACACACACACACACATACATACATATATATTCTTTTTGGTTTGATGGGTTAAGAAATGCCTTCAAATTGTTTGACTTTCATTTCATATTAGCGATTTATTTGAAAAACAATCGCCCCTAGTAGTAAGAATTCTCGTATCAACTGAACAACACATCCTCGTTATGTTCTTCGATATCATATCATCACTGCCTCTCAGGACAATGCCATGCCAACGAGTGTACTAATCGGTGTTTTCCAGAGGTGAAAACCCAAGAAACTCTCATAGCTAAAAAAAACAATTATCGGAAACTCGCCAGAAACAAGATAAATCACGCATACAAAATGATATATTTTTCTATTTTTTGTACCAAAGGTCGCAATGCGTATTACTATCATCACTGCCTCTCATTTCTTAAACCAGCCACACTTGATATCTAGTATTTCTTAATCAGCACAGATAAGATGCATTCTAGTATTTTATAATGACATTTTTCAAAAAGGATGTAAAAGGAATAAAGCCCTACCTGATGCCATCCTATTATATTTATTTTTATAAATCGTTTACAT
>NW_021270830.1:0-1806 GCF_002162155.2 Triticum dicoccoides
CCAACAACAAGATGCAGACAAACCAGACAAAGAAATGGCAGAAAAATCCGGTGGCAAATACAAGCTAAACACATTTTTTGTCCGAAAGCATTACAAGAGGAAACATAAATTACGAGACTCCGCAATATTTTGCCCTAACTCCGCCTCCTCAAAGAACTTCAGGCCATCCATGGCGAACCGTCGCTCACCCAGCTACGACGCGAAGGTGATGAATGGTCTCACCAGGCAAAAAAAAGTTTTGCACTGCGTGAAAGTAAATCTATCTGTAGCGTCACATGTTCATAATACAAATATTAAATTTCCCACCAGCCAAACCTACCGCGAGCTACATGTCCAAGTTTGAAAACAGCCCAGCAGGCACATGACATGCATGCATAGCGCTGTGTACCCGAGGCCCATGTACAATCGCAGCACCGCAGCCGCTCATGACTGCAGGGGCTAAGCAAACGCATTGGTAATGGAGCTTCGACCAACATCCGGGGACACAATTGGCTCCCAAGGGATGAAATGCTTCGGCCATATGACTGCCTAACACAAAACCGCTCAACAATGGTTTCTGAGCTTATATCTCCTGCTACGGCATCCTAGAATAGGCAACTGGTGCAGGCCACGTTTATGCCGATGGATGCTGACATTATATTGGGAATCCCTCTATGCACTCGAAACATGTCAGACTTTTGGGCTTGGCACTATGAAAAACATGGCACTTTTTCGGTCAGGTCAGCTTATAAGATGATCATCGCAACCAGACAGCGCAGAGAGGCGTGGCTCGAGGGATCGGCAGGCCCGTCCAATGCTAGGGCAGAGTCAGGAGCGTGGAAAACAATGTGGAATACTGCAGTCCCAGGGAAGGTCAGAATGTTTTTGTGGAGATTATCGAAACAGTCGCTGCCAACAAATGATGTACGAGCCCACCGTCATATGGCTGATTCCAGCAGGTGCGGGTTTTGTGGGATACATGACTCGTGGCGACATTCGCTATTGGAGTGCACCGTATCGCGGAGTGTATGGGCGCTAGGAGATGAGGAAGTGATGCATAAAATCATAGCGACTACAGAGCCTAATGCAAAAAACTGGCTGCTCGCTCTGATCGAGAGCCTGTCGCATGAGAATTTTTCCTTGTTGGCGGTCACGGCGTGGTCAATATGGCATGCCCGCCGTAAAGCTATTCATGAGGGGATCTTCCAAAGCCCCCATCAGACACATTCCTTCATCACAAGTTTTATTGCAGAACTTGGCGTTATCAACGATGCAAACCGACGCCCCCGACAGGCTGTGATTCCAGCTCAGCAACAAAGAAAGAACCCGAAGAAACCACCTCCCGGATATTACAAGATACATGTTGATGCCGCTGTTCGAGCCAGAAGAGGAGGATCAGCTGCTGCAGTATGTAGAGATGAGGCGGGGAATTATATTGGGGCCTCGGCGTTGGTTTTGGAGGGTGTCACTGACCCTGCGTCTTTGCAAGCGATAGCATGCCGTGAGGCGTTGTGCTTGGCGGAAGACCTGAATATCCACAACTTAGTCATAGCATCAGACTGCAAACAGGTTGTGGCAGACATTGGCCACAATGCTAGAGGAAGATATGGAGCAATTATCAGCGAGATTCACTTTAGAAATGCTAATGTCCAGTGTAAATTGACTTCTGAGTGTCGTGCTGCGAATTATGAAGCACATAGTTTAGCAAAAAATTTCATTTCTAGAGGTCCCGGTCGCCACGTTTGGTTTGGCGTTCCTCATAACCGGAACCGGATCCCACTTCATGTGGTTTTTGATGAATAAAGTTGTTTATCACCCCTAAAAAAA
>NW_021270831.1:0-1485 GCF_002162155.2 Triticum dicoccoides
GTTTTCTATGTGAAGGACATGTCTACCAAGCCAAGAAAAAGAAAAGTTAAGGAAGCGAATGCATCGTACGATGAGCCAAAGCGGCACATAGTTCTTTCTGGGAAGAGAAACATCGTGGGAGTGGATGACAAGACTGACAAGTCAGAAGATTATGAAAAGTTTGATGAAATTGCTCCATTCACAGTGAATATTGACCCGAGCATCCCATTAAATGATGAAGATTTTCCATGGTTACGGCGCAAAGGGACACACGCAAAGAAAAAGTTTCACACCCAAAGATCTGGGATGTGATCGGCTTCACTATCATCACTTTCTTCTGTGTTTCACACCCAGGAGGGAATCTCTGTAATAGTTAGGGTAGTTATGTGTTTTGGCATTTGAAACGCGAAGAAATTTTATGTGCAAACAAATTCTTTTCATGCATTTACTGATTTTTTTCCAGCTAAATGACCCTGAAATTGAAAAGCAATTCAAATGAACTCAGAAAAGGTTGAAAGTTGGCATGGTGTCATAATTTCATACAAATAGCATGTGCAAGAAAGTAGAGAGGGTTACGGCAAAAACTGGATGCACTTCGTGTACAAAATGGACAATCTCTTTCGAAGTATCAGGGTTTCCGACAAAAACTGAACTGTTACAAAGGCATTTCATTTTTTAAATAACCTAAGTATTACTAAATTGAATATAATGATAAAACACACTAATATTAAACATAATAAAAAAGAATCACTGAAAAAACTTTTTTCAAAGTTAAGTTATTCACAAACTAGTGATTCACACAAATTTCAAATAATTCAAAATTTAAACTATTCAAATTTGAAATCTACCGGCACTAACAGAAAGTTTGTAATTTTTTGTACCTAAAGCAAAAATATTCACAAAGAAACACTAAATACAGCAAAAAACAACTCAAAAATAAATAAAACAAAAAAAATAAAGCAAAAAAAAATAAGAAAAAAAAAGCCCGCCTACTGGGCCAAAGCGGCCTGCATACGACTAGCGACACAACCTTTCGTTGGGCCAGGATACAGGCCCGTGAAGGCCCAGTAAGCCCACTAGGCGAAGAGGACAGGTAGGCCCAGTAGGCCTGGTTAGGAGAGGAGCTCGAGAGAGCTACCGCACTGGGGCTTATAAACCAGTGCGGTAGCCCCTCGACTAGCGAGGTGGGACTAAACTTGCCGCACCGCACCTGCGCCAGCGCACCCCCTTTAGTACCGGGTCGTGGCACAAACCGGTACTAAAGGGGGGGCCTTTAGTACCGGTTTGTGCCACCACCCGGTACTAAAGGGGGTCGCTTCCCGCCGCTTGGCCTGGCCAAAACAGGCCTTTAGTACCGGTTGGTGGCTCCAACCGGTACTAAAGGTGCCTTCTATATATACAAGACTTACGAAATTTTCAGTTTCCCTCTGTTTGTTCCTCTGTTCCATCGTCTCCGTCGCCGTCGCCGCCGCCCTCGATCGTCTCCGTCGCCGCTCGTCTCCGTCG
>NW_021270833.1:0-1309 GCF_002162155.2 Triticum dicoccoides
ATGAATGATATGTGATGTATGAGATTGATCATGTTCTTGTAATAGGATTCACGACTTGCATGTCGATGAGTATGACAACCGGCAGGAGCCATAGGAGTTGTCTTTATTTATTGTATGACCTGCGTGTCATTGAAGAACGCCATGTAAACTACTTTACTTTATTGCTAAACGCGTTAGTCATAGAAGTAGAAGTAGTCGTTGGCGTGACAACTTCATGAAGACACGATGATGGAGATCATGATGATGGAGATCATGGTGTCGTGCCGGTGACGATGATGATCATGGAGCCCCGAAGATGAAGATCAAAAGGAGCAAAATGATATTGGCCATATCATGTCACTATTTGATTGCATGTGATGTTTATCATGTTTATGCATCTTGTTTGCTTAGGACGACGGTAGTAAATAAGATGATCCCTTACAAAATTTCAAGAAGTGTTCTCCCCTAACTGTGCACCGTTGCTACAGTTCGTCGCTTCTAAGCACAACGTGATGATCGGGTGTGATGGATTCTTACGTTCACATACAACGGGTGTAAGACAGTTTTACACAGCGAAAACACTTAGGGTTAACTTGACGAGCCTAGCATGTGCAGACATGGCCTCGGAACACGGAGACCGAAAGGTCGAGCATGAGTCGTATGGTAGATACGATCAACATGAAGATGTTCACCGATGATGACTAGTCCGTCTCACGTGATGATCGGACACGGCCTAGTTGACTCGGATCATGTGATCACTTAGATGACCAGAGGGATGTCTATCTAAATGGGAGTTCATAAGATGAACTTAATTATCCTGAACATAGTCAAAAGACCTTTTGCAAATTATGTCGTAAGCTCGCGCTTTAGTTCCACTGTTTAGATATGTTCCTAGAGAAAATATAGTTGAAAGTTGATAGTAGCGATTATGCGATCAGTAGAAAGCTTATGTCCTTAATGCACCGCTCAGTGTGCTGAACCCCAACGTCGTTTGTCGATGTTGCGAACATCGGACATACACGTTTTGATAACTACGTGATAGTTCAATTAAATGGTTTAAGTAGAGGCACCAAAGACGTTTTCGAAACGTCGCGGAACATATGAGATGTTTCGAGGGCTGAAATTGGGATTTCAGGCTCGTGCCCACGTCAAGAGGTATAAGACCTCCGATGATTTTCTTAGCCTGCAAACTAAGGGAGAAAAGCTCAATCGTTGAGCTTGTGCTCAGATTGTCTGAGCACAACAATCACTTGAATCGAGTGGGAGTTGATCCTCCAGATGAGATAGTGATGTTTCCCCAAAGTCATTGCCACCAAGCTGCTAGAGCTTC
>NW_021270834.1:0-2671 GCF_002162155.2 Triticum dicoccoides
TAAATGGTGACCATAATGAGTGGATTCTGAAGTCCAATGTACGTATCGTGTTTTCGCTTCAAATACAATGATCGTCACTGTATATATCGCGAGAGAAAGATGAAACATGCGTGAATGTGCTGTGGGCTTACTTTTAGAGGACCTGGAGATAGTTTGTGTGCGTACGTGAAAGGGGCGTAGAGGGGGGTATGGGATGGAGAGAGAGATGCTCTTCGTTTCTCTTTATTATGACTAACTTTATATATAGTATAAAAATATACAAATTCATAGTGCGGAATAAATATCATTGTGGGCACCATGCAATGCAAACTAACGTTCATACTCCTCCATATAACTTTTTAATGTTGTATATATGTAGAAATTCTAAAATATTTTTTTGGCCACACTTTATTCAAAAGGAATGTTGTATGCGAAATAAACATGAAGAGAGGGATTTTTAGATCAATGGGGTACGTGATGTAACATGTGTGAATGTGTAGTTGATGTATTTGGCAGGGCCTAGAGAGGTATGTGTGTGTATTACGTATTCGAGAGAGGCATGGATAGAGGGGCCGGCGGGGGGAGCGTGGGAGAGATAGCACGAGAAATGAGAGTGGTCCAGAGAGAGAGAGAGATGAATATGATGTCACGGCGAGAGATTCCCTTGAGTGTGTATATGCAATGGGGGAGGGGATAGAGGCACCAAGAGATTTTTTTTGTGTGGTGTCTGTGTTGGTATGTGTGGATGTGAGAAGATAACAAGACCTAGGGCAGAGGGTGTGTCACCGCGTGAGGTTCGGTGGGTCGAGGTGAGGCCCTTCGTTCGGTTCCGTCCTGTGCCACATTGGTCGGCCCGTGACGCATTTAGGGAGACCCATGGATGACTATTCGTACAAGACAAAGATAGCAGAATTGTGAAGGATTGTGTCCACTGACAAAGCTGGCTAGGATTTGTAACCCTAGGTTCTCGGACTAAGGTAACGCCTTATCTCTAATATTACTATTCATCCAACCTAACTTTAAGGGGCATCATACAGAATACTCTGCTAGAATCATACTCATCGATTAGGAAGAGAGGTGTGAGACAATGCGTGAGAGACAGACCTAAAGATAATGTGCATACAAGACACACGTAGGCAGGTCTATGTATATAGAAAGGGTCGATGAGGATTGTGCATGTGTATGCTTGTGAGAGGAAGAGCGCTTGTGATAAAGGTTAGTAAAAACAGTCGTAAATGGTTACGAGAGGGAGGGAGGGTTATATCGAGAGCATGTCTGCGAGAAAGACACCTCGAGGGAGAGTGTGTGAGCATGTGTGAGAGACCACCGATGGAGAGTGAAACTACACGTAAAAGACTGATGTACACATTGATTAAAGATATAAATTGTATCCAAATATTAGCATGGGATCATGATATTTGCAATTCGCGTAAGGAATGGTCATTGATCCATCAGACATCTAGATTCTATCAAATTTGAGCATGTCTATGTTATTATTCGACATAATTGATCCACATAGTTAGTATTTTGAACTCCAGACAATGCATCGCTTTAGCAATCGAATATAAACGTGAATATAGTTCATGTTTTGCGTGTAAAGCACATTATACATACGAAAGTTACACAATGATCATTATAAATAGCTACCTATGAACTAGTCAACTTAAGGTGGTTTAAAGAAAATCGAATTCAACATGAAGTCCATTCAATTATTTGAATTCGATATCATGGCATTTGTAAAATCATACCTAAATTGTGGGGGCACCAATCTTTGCTCTGATTTTGTACATAATAGCATATGTAGTCGTGTACAAAATAGATTCAAATTTAGCTCCTCCATTCCAAAATAATTATAGTTATAGGATTTTCAAGTGTCAAAATTTTAAAAGAAGCGGATAAGTTAATGAGGTTTTCAAACATACAAGGTCAAATTTAACATTGTCTATTTGGGTAAATCCTCAAAGTTCAAGAGCACTCTAAACGTGAATGCTTCTGTTTCAAAATTTTGAACGAAGCACCAAAAGAGCCTCTACTCGCCCGAAACCGCGTGAGACCAATCTTTGGTAGTACAAGGAAATTACTTTTCTAATAACTCCGACCCGTGAAACCTACCGGCCCGACGTCCAAAGGTCTAAACCGGGATGGGTTTGTAGCTTCATCTAGAAGCCACACAACCGCCTCCGAAAAACATTCATACACAATGACCGCCTAAGCACACATGCGCACGGCCGAAATCGCCCCCGCCCACTATGTGGGACACCTGGGATTACCATCCTACCCCCGACCTGCAGTAGGTCCGAAATTTAAGAGGGGGGCAAAGTTTGTACTTTCCCCAAATTTCAAACAAGCGTGTCCCATCTGTTCAAAAAAAGCCAAAAACAAGCGCGTCCCAGACCGAAACATGGTTCTCCCTTGGCTCCCCCCCCTCGCCAACCCGTTCGATTCCCCATTCATACTCCGTAGGCGCAAAAACTACCTCTCCACCAGCCGCGAAACCCCGGCGTCCTCCGTACGCCACCCCATCCCACCCATCAACTAGCGCCCTCCTCCATCACGCTGGAGCCGATACCCAGATGTCGTCGTCCACCGCAACCTCAACCGCAACACCCTCCACGGCTAATAGTTGAAGTCAAGGCCGAGCCATCCGGACCCGAGCCAGTTCAACCACGCCGTCCTGCGCCTCACCACTGCC
>NW_021270836.1:0-937 GCF_002162155.2 Triticum dicoccoides
GCACCCGGTTGGTGGGCTTGGGAACCCTGCTCACATCGTTTGGGGCCGTGAGCGACACCCCGGCCGGATCTCCTTGCGGATGGAACCCGAATAGGCGATAAACCTGGACTAGAGACTTGTTCGGTTAGTCAGGTCGTGGCCGACTCCCTCGCCCGGCTTCCGCTTGAAGGTTGCCGAGGTACATGACGTGTACAGGGCGGTAAGTGGCGAGAGCGTGTGTGAAGAAGTACACCCCTGCAGGGTTAACATCATCTATTCGAATAGCCGGATTCCTCGGATATGGAAACTTGGACCCCTTGCATAGTTCATAGACAAGTGAAAGTGGATACTCTAAAATACGCAAGATAAGCGTGAGTGCTATGGATGGCGTTCTCGTAGGGAGACGGGAGCGGATCCATAGTGGTGTATTGATATGGTGGATATGTGGACTCGTGTGCGCCACCTCAAAAGAGTTGCTTGCAGTCGTAGTTAGAATAGCCACCGAGTCAAAGCTGGCTTGCTGCAGTTAAACCCCACCACCCCTTTGTTGATAATGATGCATATGTAGTTAGTTCTGATGTAAGTCTTGCTGGGTACATTTGTACTCACGTTTGCCTATTTTATGTTTTTGCAGAGAGACTTCAGTCTCACTAGTAGTTCCGCTTGGACTTCGACGTTTAGCTTGATACCTCAGCTACGATCTTGTGCCCTCGGCAGGATCTGGTAGATAGTCAGGCTTCTCAGCCTTTTTCATTTATAGATGTCTGTACTCAGACATGATAGCTTCCGCTTGTGCCTTGACTTGTATGCTCTGATTGTTGGGTCATGAGACCCATGTTTGTAATGTCTCGCTCCTCGGAGCCTATTGAATAAACTACTTGAGTCGTAGAGTCATTTTGTGATGCCATGTTGTATTGCACATATCGAGCATATTGTGTGTATGTTATTGAAATGCTTG
>NW_021270837.1:0-1444 GCF_002162155.2 Triticum dicoccoides
CCCGTTTCGTGGAGTACTACTCACTGTTTTGGGGTCCCGGAGTGATTTCCATGATTGACGAACCCAGGGGTGCGTTTACGTGTCGGTCATCAATGTTCGTGGTTTTTGTCGATTCTGACACGTTTCGTGGACTATTACTCACCGTTTTGGAATGCCAAATGATTTCCATGGTTGTTGAACCCCAAGGTGCGGCTACGTGTCGGTCATCAACAATCACAGTTTTGGCCGATTCTGGCCCATTTCATGGACTATTACTCAGTTTTGGTGTCCTGCAAAGACTTCCACGATTGAGGAACATCGGGGTGTGTTTATGTGACGGTCATCAACACTTGCAGTTTTGCCGATTCTGGCCCGTTTCATGGACTCTTACTCACTGATTTGGGGTCCCTGAGAGATTTCCATGATTGACGAAACCCGGGGTGCGTTTATGTATCGTAAATCAATAATCCTAGATTTGGCCGATTCTGGGCTCTTTCATGGACTATTACTCACCGTTCGGGGTCCTAAAGCGATTTCCATGGTTGTCGAACCCAGAGGTGTACTTACGTGTTGGTCGTCAAGACTCGCAGTTTGGGCCGATTCTGTCCCGTTTCTTGGACTATTACTCAGTTTTAGGTTACCGAAGTGATTTCCACTATTGACAAACCCCGGGGTGCGTTTACGTGTCGGTCATCATACCTCACAATTTTGGCCGATTCTGGCCCATTTCGTTGGCTATTGATCACTATTTTGGGGTCCCGGAGTGATTTCCACAATTGATGAACCCCGGGACGCGTTTTCATTTCGTTCATCAACACTCGTGGTTTTTGTCGATTCTGGCCTGTTTCGTGGACTATTACTCACTGTTTTTGGGGTCCCAAAGCGATTTAAATAGTTGTTGAACCCCAAGGTGCGCTTACGTGTCGGTCATCAACAATCACAGTTTTGGCCGATTCTGGCCCGTTTCATGAACTATTACTCACTTTTTTGGGGTTGTGGAGTGATTTCCACGATTAACGAACCCCAGGGTGCGTTTACGTGTCGGACATCAACACTCACAGTTTTGGCCGATTCTTGCCTGTTTCGTGGACTATTACTCACTGTTTTGGGGTCCCAGAGTGATTTTCACGATAAAGAAACCCCGGGGTGCATTTAAGTGTCGGACATCAAGACTCATAGTTTTGGCCAATTCTGACCCGTTTCATGGACTATTACTCACCGTTTTGCGGTCCCGAAGCGATTTCCATAGTTGTTGAACCCAGTGTGCGCTTACGTGTCGGTCATCAACACTCGCGGTTTTGGCCGATTCTGCCCCGTTTCGTGGAGTACTACTCACTGTTTTGGGGTCCCGGAGTGATTTCCATGATTGACGAACCCAGGGGTGCGTTTACGTGTCGGTCATCAATGTTCGTGGTTTTTGTCGATTCTGACACGTTTCGTGGACTATTACTCACCGTTTTGGAAT
>NW_021270838.1:0-801 GCF_002162155.2 Triticum dicoccoides
GGCCTCGGCCGCCCCGGCCCCCGTTGGCCTCGGGCGCGGGCGCGGGCGCCGTGTCCTCCTGGGGTGCGCCCGAACGGGCATCGCCCCGCGCGCCCGCTTGCCCGTTTGCCCCTCGGGGCCAATGACATGGGGGCCCCACCCCCCACACAACAGAACGTTTTTTTTAATTAATTAAAGCAGGGAATAAAAATAAAATGAAAATGAATTAAAACTAATTAACTAATTAATTAATTAATTAATTAAGTAAGTAAGTAATTAGTCTAATTAATTCTGATTAATTAACCCTAATCACTAATTAACCTAATTAACTAATGTTAATTAACTCTGATTAGGTTAATTAGATATTAGAGAATGACATGCGGGACCCACCTGTCAGGGTTGACTCGGTCAACCCTGTTGACTGATGATGTCAGCATGACATCATACTGATGTCATAAAAGCATTTTCGAAATTAAATAAATAATTAATTAAATTCCTGAAATTAATAAAATCTTTTAAAAATCATATCTTTTAATCCGTAATCCGGATTAAAATATTTTCAACATGAAAGTTGCTCAGAACGACGTGACGAATCCGGATACGCAGTCCGTTCGTCCACCACACGCCTCTAACCTATCGAACCTGCAAACTTTCCTCTCCGGTTCATCTGCCTGACAGACGTCCGGAACCGGGAAAACTTCCCCGGATGTTTTTTCCCCCCTAACCAGTACCCCCTTATACCACGTTAGGGCACGCCTAGCATCGCTTCTTGACATGTCATGCCTCGATATGCATCTGTTTACTTGGTATTCATTGTTTCTT
>NW_021270839.1:0-2488 GCF_002162155.2 Triticum dicoccoides
GGAGATTGTCGAACATAAGCCTCAGGTCGTCTATTAAAGATTCGATGTGTCTGGTTTTGATGACCACGTCGTCTACGTATGCCTCAACTGTTTTGCCGATTTGTTTTTCCAGGCATGTCTGAATCATGCGTTGATAGGTTACATCGGCATTTTTTAGCCCGAAAGGCATGGTGTTAAAACAGAATGGGCCGTATGGAGTGATGAATGCCGTTACGGCTTGATCGGACTCCGCCATCTTGATTTGATGGTATCCGGAGTATGCGTCGAGGAAACACAATGAGTCGTGTCCTGCGGTAGCGTCGATGATTTGATCGATGCGGGGGAGAGGGAAGGGATCCTTGGGGCAAGCCTTGAGGTCCTTGAAATCAACACATAGGCGCCAGGATTTGTCCTTCTTTGGTACCATCACCAGTTTTGCTAGCCAGTCCGGGTGTTTTATTTCTTTGATGAATCCAACTTCGAGTAACTTGGCTAGCTCCTCTCCAATGGTGTTGGGGAACGTTGCAGAAAATAAAAAATTTCTACGCTTCACCAAGATCAATCTATGGAGTCATATAGCAATGAGAGAGAGGAGTGCATCTACATACCCTTGTAGATCGCACGCGGAAGCGTTCAAGAGAATAGGGTTGAGGGAGTCGTACTCGTCGTGATCCAAATCACCGGAGATCCTAGCGCCGAACGGATGGCACCTCCGTGTTCAACACACGTACGGTTGGGAAGACGTCTCCTCCTTCTTGATCTAACAAGGGGGAAGGAGAGGTTGATGGAGATCCAGCAGCACGACGGCATGGTGGTGGATGCAGCAGCGATCTCGGCAGGGCTTCGCCAAGCACAACGAGAGGGAGAGGTGTCACGGGAGGGAGAGGGAGGCACCAGGGGCTAGGGTGCAGCTGCCCTCCCTCAACCCCTCTTTATATAGGGCGCCGTCCCCCTTGGAGATCCAATCTCAAGGGGGGCGGCGGCCAAAAGGGGGTGGCTTGCCCCCCAAGGCAAGTGAGGCGCCCCCACCCCTAGGGTTTCCAACCCTAGGCACAGGGGGGGCCCAAGGGGGGTGCACCAGCCCACCAGGGGCTGGTTCCCCTCCCACTTCAGCCCATGGGGACCTCCAGGATAGGTGGCCCCACCCGGTGGACCCCCGGGACCCTTCCGGTGATCCCGGTACAGTAGCGATGACCCCCGAAACTTTCCCGATGGCCGAAAATGGACTTCCTATATATAAATCTTCACCTCCGAACCATTCCGGAACTCCTCGTGACGTCCGGGATCTCATCCGGGACTCCGAACAACTTTCGGGTTACCGCATACTAATATCTCAACAACCCTAGCGTCACTGAACCTTAAGTGTGTAGACCCTACGGGTTCGGGAGACATGCAGACATGACCGAGATGCCTCTCCGGTCAATAACTAACAGCGAGATCTGGATACCCATGTTGTCTCCCACATGCTCGTCGATGATCTCATCGGATGAACCACGATGTCGAGGATTCAATCAATCCCATATACAATTCCCTTTGTCAATCGGTATGTTACTTGCCCGAGATTCGATCGTCGGTATCCCAATACCTCGTTTAATCTCGTTACCGGCAAGTCACTTTACTCGTACCATAGTGCATGATCCCGTGACCAGACACTTGGTCACATTGAGCTCATTATGATGATGCACTACCGAGTGGGCCCAGAGATACCTCTCCGTCATATGGAGTGACAAATCCCAGTCTCGATTCGTGCCAACCCAACAGACACTTTCGGAGATACCCGTAGTGCACCTTTATAGTCACCCAGTTACATTGTGACGTTTGGCACACCCAAAGCACTCCTACGGTATCCGGGAGTTGCACAATCTCATGGTCTAAGGAAATGATACTTGACATTTGGAAAAGCTCTAGCGAAACGAACTACACGATCTTGTGCTATGCTTAGGATTGGGTCTTGTCCATCACATCATTCTCCTAATGATGTGATCCCGTTATCAATGACATCCAATGTCCATAGTTAGGAAACCATGACTATCTGTTGATCAACGAGCTAGTCAACTAGAGGCTCACTAGGGACGTGTTGCGGTCTATATATTCACACATGTATTACGATTTCTGGATAACACAATTATAGCATGAATAATAGACAATTATCATGAACAAGGAAATATAATAATAACCCTTTTATTATTGCCTCTAGGGCATATTTCCAACACATGGCTTGTCATTTAGGTTCTGAAAAACGCCGAAGAGTCTGCTTGACCGACTTGTATCCCTTCAGTATGTTTAGGCTATGCTCGGCCAGCCTACATGGGATACCTGGCATGTCTGAAGGGTGCCAGGCGAAGATGTCCCAATTCTCGCGCAAGAACGTCCGCAGTGCGGCGTCTATTGTGGGGTTCAGCTGTGCCCCGATGGATGCTGTTTTTGTAGAGTCCGTTGGGTGGACTTGGAATTTGACTATCACGTCATCCCTGTCCACTTTGGAGCGCAACGCAGCTAGTTCTTCAGC
>NW_021270840.1:0-1133 GCF_002162155.2 Triticum dicoccoides
GGGCACGAAATTTTTTCGACCAATTTTTTTTTTGACTGCCCGGACCCAAAAACTGGAAACGGGTCAAAAAAACTTCCTATAATGGCACCTGTCTCAAAACACTCAGAAACACCTAAAAATAGGATAGCCAGAAATTTTTTCGAAAAATGCGTTTTCGAAAAATTTTGGGCCTAAACGGAGCGTGGCTACCCTAATAATCGAAAAATTTTGGGCCTAAACGGAGCGTGGCTACCCTAGAGACGCGTTTTCGATTTTTTTTTTCCGAAACCTACTCCGGCAAGGAAACACGAATCGGAAACTAGATGGATCTCGAAAACAACCCTAATAATCAAGGAACTCGGATTGGTGGTGGATATATGGTGGTGGTATATGGCAGCGGTGGTGGTAGTATATGGATATGGATCGGTGGTGGTATATGGACACGGATTGGTGGTGGTATATGGATACGGATTCGGAGCGGTGGTGGTAGATGGCAGGGGCGATGATGATGGTGCGGCGGCGGCGTGACAACTTATGACCAGAACTCGAAACTCTAAAAGACTAGACTCTAAGACCAGCAACTAGACACGACGATGCAACCACAAATTCAACAAAGCAAAACCCTAAAAAGATTATGCAAAGGCTCAGATTGGTTCGGATATGATGAACTAACCCTAAATTTTTTTTTGTGGCTTTTTCGTGGACTGTAGGTATGAAGAACAGACTCGATCTAAACTACGAAAAACTGTAAAATCTCACCGAGCAACCTGGAAATCTGATACCACTTGATAGAGGCAAAGGTGTCCCGTCTTTCGATGAGATGGTGAATTTCGCTTTGGTGGAAGTCGACTTTGACGATCCGACTACGAACGTGCGAGGACGTCGCGCCTTAGCAATCGCTAAACCAACTCCGAGAGGTTATTGACCACGCCGGAGCACGATCAACCTGACCACGAGGGTCTGTTTCCTGCGAGCAAACGAAGAACAAGCAAGAAACTAAGATTGCAATCTGGATATTGCAAATATAAGATGAAAGCTTTATTGATCAAGGTGGGGTTCTGTGACGCCTTTGTCTGGTCGTTGAACACAAACGAAGTACGCGAAGTTGCAGCTATGGCGAACTTTTAATCTAAACAAAACCCAAAGTCTAAATG
>NW_021270841.1:0-987 GCF_002162155.2 Triticum dicoccoides
TTTTTTTTTTGCGAAAAATCACTATAATGGCGAGTGTCTCAAAACTCTTCTTAGCTCAAACTGACAGGATGGGCACGAAATTTTTTTGACCAATTTTTTTTTTTGACTGTCCGGACCCAAAAACTGGAAACGGGTCAAAAAAAACTTCCTATAATGGCACCTGTCTCAAAACACTCAGAAACACCTAAAAATAGGATAGCCAGAAATTTTTTCGAAAAATGCGTTTTCGAATTTTTTTTTTTTCCGAAACCTACTCCGGCAAGGAAACACGAATCGGAAACTAGATGGATCTCGAAAACAACCCTAATAATCAAGGAACTCGGATTGGTGGTGGATATATGGTGGTGGTATATGGCAGCGGTGGTGGTAGTATATGGATATGGATCGGTGGTGGTATATGGACACGGATTGGTGGTGGTATATGGATACGGATTCGGAGCGGTGGTGGTAGATGGCAGGGGCGATTGCTAAGGCGCGACGTCCTCGCACGTTCGTAGTCGGATCGTCAAAGTCGAGACGATGCAACCGCAAATTCAACAAAGCAAAACCCTAAAAAGATTATGCAAAGGCTCAGATTGGTTCGGATATGATGAACTAACCCTAAATTTTTTTTTGTGGCTTTTTCGTGGACTGTAGGTATGAAGAACAGACTCGATCTAAACTACGAAATACTGTAAAATCTCACCGAGCAACCTGGAAATCTGATACCACTTGATAGAGGCAAAGGTGTCCCGTCTTTCGATGAGATGGTGGATTTCGCTTTGGTGGAAGTCGACTTTGACGATCCGACTACGAACGTGCGAGGACGTCGCGCCTTAGCAATCGCTAAACCAACTCCGAGAGGTTATTGACCACGCCGGAGCACGATCAACCTGACCACGAGGGTCTGTTTCCTGCGAGCAAACGAAGAACAAGCAAGAAACTAAGATTGCAATCTGGATATTGCGAATATAAGATGAAAGCTTTATTGATCAAGGTGGGGTTCTG
>NW_021270842.1:0-1147 GCF_002162155.2 Triticum dicoccoides
GAATCGGCGGGAATTTGTCTTTTTCACCAGAGGTGGATCAAAACTTTTGACACCCAACCATTTTTCAATTGTGCATTAAATATGTCCTAGTATTTTATAAAAATGATTTGGTACAATTTTGCAACAAATATATGGTAGGTCCTTCACAAAAAAACCTCATTTTGAGCACTCGAAAAATGGAAAATAAATTTTCCGTGCAAAGAAAATGAAAACTCCCTTTGGCAACATTGTTTGGAATTCCAAGATGCACCCTTGTGCACAATATGAGATCATTTGAACAAACTATGCCATGAATGTGGCCATAAGATTGATCGTTTGGGTTGAAACACATGAATCTTCACGCATGATAGCTCATTTCTGAGAGCACTTTTTTAAAATAATTACCGTATTACAAGTTTATTATTTTTCCTGGAAACTTGGTCACATATAATGACACAATGCGAAGGTTTTCCAATTTTTTGATTTTTTTTGAATTTTTTATGCCTGTTTCAAAATGCGATCAAAACGGCGGGCTTGACCGTTCCTAGCTAGTGGTTGAATCTTGGAATTTTTTGGTGTTTCTCTGATTAAATAGATACTTATGTACCTAGAAATGATTTTTGGAAAAAATAAAGAGCAAACTATGAGGCAGCTACAGTTCAAATTTGACCCGTTTCCAACTGAATCGACGGCAATTTGTCTTTTTCACCAGAGGTGGATCAAAACTTTTTTCACCCAACCATTTGGTCAATTGTGCATTATATATGTCCTAGTATTTTAGAAAATTGATTTGGTCCAATTTTGCAACAATTATTTGGGAGGTCCTTCACAAAAAAACCTCCTTTTGGGCACTCGGAAAATGAAAAATGGTTTTTTCGTCCAAAGAAAATGAAAACTTCCTTAGGCAACATTGTTTGCCATTCCAAATATGCACCCTTGTGCACAATATGAGATTATTTGAACAAACTATGACATGAACGTGGCCATAAGATTGATCATTTGGCTAGAAAGCCATGAATCTTCACGCATGATAGCTCATTTCTGAGAACACTATTTTAAAATAATTATTGTATTACAATTTTATTATTTTTCCTGGAAACTTGTTCACATATAATGACACAATGCGAAGGTTTTCCAATTTTTTGATTTTTTATGAATTTTTTATGCC
>NW_021270843.1:0-1789 GCF_002162155.2 Triticum dicoccoides
CAGCCCATAGCGCAACTCCGGCGAGCCTCCGCCGCGAGATGTGGTCGCCGGCGCCTAATCCGGCGACGCTGACGTGGCGTTGCCATTAGCGGCTAATCCCCCCAATTAGCACACTAACAGACACTGACAGCGGGCCCCGTAGCGGGTCAAAGCCCGAGTCAACGCGGGATTAGTTCCTGTGTCACTGACGTGTGGACCCCGCACGTCAGGTTTGACCTGGACCTGGCCGTTGACTCGCTGACGTCATGCTGGCGTCAGGCTGACGCAGTTAAATCATTTTCTGGATTTATTTTAATTCAGGAAATTTCAGAAAATGGTATAAACTTCTAAAAATCATAGAAATTCAACCGTAACTCCAAATTAAATAATTTATATATGAAAAATTATCAGAAAAATTCAAGGAATCCATCTGTACAATTTTCATGCATGTTAGAACAACTTATAGCTGCTGTTTAGCACAAATCAATTAAATGGCATTTGAATAATCACATATGGAGTTTGAATTTGAATCTTGTATTCAAACCAACTTCATTTAAATCATAGCTAGGTGCATTAGCCCAAAACACATTCATATTGCCATGTCATAGCATGCATCATATTGTGCATTGCATTGATTGTGTTCTTTCTTGTTTGCCGGTGTTTGTCCCCTCTCGATAGACGTGACTCCGACGACGAGATCGATGACACCGATGAAGAACTATATTATCTTCAGAAGTGCCAGGCAAGCAAAACCCCCTTGTTCATTCCGATACAATCCTACTCTCTCGCTCCTGCTCTCTTTTAATGCATTAGGACAACACCGATTCATCTGTTACTTGCTGCGGTAGTTGAACCCCTTTATCCTCTGCATGACCTGTCATTGCCACAGTAAATAGATGAAACCCACTAGCATGAGTAGGAGTTGTTTGAGCCCTGTTGTGCCTACTCATTCTTGCTTGTTTGTCATGCCTGCTACTGCTTAGAGTTGAGTCCGGTCTGATTCATCAGGGATGAATCAGAGGTGTGTGAACATGTCCTACTGTGTGTGAGCTAAGTGGTGAACACGATTTGGTAAAGGTAGCGGTGAGAGGCCATGTAGGAGTACATGGTGGGTTGTCTCATTAAAGCCGTCCGTAGGAACTGAGTTCTGTGTTTGTGATCCATGATTCAGCTACTACCATACATTGGGCCCTGAAATATGACCCCGCTCGACTTCTTATCCACCCTTGTCCTCTGTCCAGGAGTTGCAAGTAGTTTCTGGTGTTTGTAGTATGCTGGAGGCCGTGGGCAGCGCTGACCGGAGGGGTGGGCTGTGAAGCGGTAGGCACGTGGCACGGTGTACCGGGCGCCCGTTTGGTGTCTCGGGAACCCTGTTCACATCGTTTGGGGCTGTGAGCGAAACTCCGGCCGGATCTCCTCATGGATGGAACCCGAATAGGCGATAAACCTGGACTAGAGCCTTGAGTGTTTAGGTAGGTCGTGGTCTACACCCACGTCGGCTTTCGCTTGAAGTCTGCCGAGCACATGTCGTGTGCAGACGCTAAGTGGTGGAAACATGTATGAAGAAGTACACCCCTGCAGGGTTAACATCATCTATTCGAATAGCCGTGTCCGCGGTAAAGGACTTCTGGGTTGCTTATATCAGTTCATAGACAAGTGAAAGTGGATACTCTAAAATACGCAAGATAAGCGTGAGTGCTATGGATGGCGTTCTCGTAGGGAGACGGGAGCGGTTCCATAGTGGTGTATTGGTTGGTGAATATGTGGACTCGTGTGCGCCACCTCAAAAGAGTCGCTTGCAGTCGTAGTT
>NW_021270844.1:0-1256 GCF_002162155.2 Triticum dicoccoides
GAGGACAACGAGGTTGATGAAGATGCCAATAATAGACGGGAAGGAAACCAGATTGCAAAAGAAAGAAATAAGATAAATGCATTCGGTGGCACTTACAAAGAAGAACTTGTGGCAAAGTTCTCATCCTCCACCACCTTGAGCTCACTCCACCTTGCCATCTTCTCTTTTTGCGTTCGGCCCCCAACACCTTCTTCGTCTCGATCAGAAATTCCCTTAGCGGCCACCCAAGGTTTTCTCTGTAGCGCCATCTCGGTCGTCTGAAAGATCGTGGATGTCGCCTAGAGGGGGGGTGAATAGGCGTTTTAAAATAATTATGGTTTAGGCTTGAACAAATGCGGAATAAACCTAGCGGTTAATTTGTCAAGCACAAAACCTAAAACAACTAGGCTCACCTATGTGCACCAACAACTTATGCTAAGCAGTATAAGCAACTATGTGATAGCAAGATATATGACAAAGAACAATTTGGCTATCACAAAGTAAAGTGCATAAGTAAAGGGCTCGGGTAAGAGATAACCGAGGCACGCGGAGACGACGATGTATCCCGAAGTTCACAACCTTGCGGATGCTAATCTTCATTTGGAGCGGTGTGGAGGCACAATGCTCCCCAAGAAGCCACTAGGGCCACCGTAATCTCCTCACGCCCTAGCACAATGCAAGATGCCGTGATTCCACCAAGGGATCCTTGAGGGCGGTCACCGAACCCGTACAAATGGCGACCCTTGGGGGCGGTCACCGAACCCGTACACTTTGGCAACCCTTGGGGGCGGTCACCGATACCCGTCAAAATGCTCGGGGCGATCTCCACAACCTAATTGGAGACCCCGACGCGTGCCCGAAGCTTTACACCACAATGATTGAGCTCCGAACACCACCAACTAACTAGGGGCGCCCAAGCACCCAAGATGAACAAGCTCAAGGGCACCAAGCACCCAAGAGTAACAAGCTTCTCAACTTGTAACTTCCACGTATCACGTGGAGAACTCAAACCGATGCACCAAATGCAATGGCAAAGGCACACGAAGTGCCCAAGTCCTTCTCTCCCAAATCCCACCGAAGCAACTAATGCTAGGGAAGAAAATGAGAGGAAGAACGAATGAAGAACACGAAGAACTCCAAGATCTAGATCCAAGGGGTTCCCCTCACTTAGAGGAGAAAGTGATTGGTGGAAATGTGGATCTAGATCTCCTCTCTCTTTTCCCCCCAAAACTAGCAAGAATCCATGGAGGGATTGAGAGATAGCAAGCTCGGAGAAG
>NW_021270845.1:0-1336 GCF_002162155.2 Triticum dicoccoides
CATACACACAATATGCTCGATATGTGCAAATACAACGAAGCATCACAACATGACTCTATGACACAAGTACTTTATTTAAGGCTCAGGGAGCCATACATAACATACACAAAGGTACGGGTCTCACGACCCAACATTCAAGTCATACAGTCATACAAACCAGCAGCGGAAGTAACTTGTCTGAGTACAGACAACTAGTAAAATAAAAGAGGCTTGGAAAGCCTAGCTATACTACGTGGTCCTTCACAAGCTCAGGGTCACCACCTGGGCCTTTAGCCTACTCGTTGATGTCAATGTCTACATAGAACCCATCAGAAGGGGTTGCAGCGTCTTCTGTAAAAATGTAAATTATAGCAACATGAGTACAAAGGTACTCAGCAAGACTTACATCAGATCCTACATACATGCATATTATCAAGAAGGGTTGGTGGAGTTATTGCAGCAAACCAGCTTTGACTCTTGGCTAGACTATCCTACGATACTCCAACTTGAAAAGGTTTTGCGCACACGAGTCCACTACTCACCAACTCAATACACTACCGAGGATCCGCCTCCGTCTTCCTACGGAAGAGCCATCCTCGGCACTCACACTTATCTTGAGGCTTTTAGCAGTTTCCATTTACTTGTCTATGAACTGTATAGGCAACCAAGTAGTCCTTTACCGCGGACGCGGCTATTCGAATAGGTTATGATAACCCTGCAGGGGTGTACTTCTTCATACACGCTCTCACCACTTACCGTCGTTTACACAACATGTACTCGGCAACCTTCAAGCGGAAGCCCAACGTGGGTGTCGGCCACGACCTACCTAATCACCTAAGCCTCCAGTCCAGGTTTATCGCCTATCCAGGTTCCATCCGCAGGGAGTCCGGCCGAGGTTTCCCATACGGCCCCGAACGATGTGAACAGGGTTCCCGAGATACCTAACAGGTATTCGGTACACCCGGCCACGTACCTACCGCATCACAGCCCACCCCTACGGTCAGCGCTGTCCACGGCCTCCAGTAGGCTACAAACACCAGAAACTACTTGCAACTCCTGGACGAAGAACTAGGGTGAATAAGAAGCCGAGAGGGTCCATTGGTTTCGGGCCCAATGCATGGTAGTAGCTGATTCTTAAATCACACATACAGATCTCAGTGCTTAAGGTCGGCTTCAATGAAACAACCCACCATGTACTCCTACATGGCCTCTCATCGATACCTTTACCAAATCGTGTTCACCACACCACTCTCATTACCGACATAAACATTTCACTCTAGCCCATCACCCAGATGAACCAGACCTGACACGACTCTAAGCATAGCAGGCATAGCAAGGTAGGAACAACACATACATA
>NW_021270846.1:0-1117 GCF_002162155.2 Triticum dicoccoides
CTATTCCTGCAAGCAATCGAAGAACAAGCAAGAATATGATAAAAGCAATCTGAATATTGCGAGTATATATGAAGTATTGATAAAGGTGGGGATCCATAAGCGGTCTTGGTCTGGTCGTTGGACACAAACGAAGTACACGAAGTTGCAATGGCTAACTTTTAACTAAACAAATCCCAAGGAAAAGCTACTAGATGGATCTACTTATATAGGAGCAAGGGGTGGCGGCCAAGGAGGTGGGAGGACGTCCCAAGGCAGCCTAAAACTAAATCTAGGTCGTACAAGGCCAATGGGCCCAAGTGGAGGTGATGTAACACCTTTGGACTTGTAGTTTGACTCGGATTCTGCTGCAGCATCAGATTGTTTCGTCCACAACTCAACGCTCCGGACGAATTTTGATGAGGACATGACTACCTTGGATATGACCAAAAATATTGCATATATGCATATTTGTGAGGTGATTTCTAGTGCAAACTATTCAATAATCTATTTATGTTATCCAGAACAAAAATACTTCACACACTTTTGTGTTTTGTCTAATTGCAGGTGTATGGGACATTTGTACAATCCACATATGAAGATAAGGAAGAAAGAGATGTTTATTTGCTGTCCAAAAAGTTCTCTCACGTCACTTTTTGCCCAAGAGAAGATAGAGTCCAAGTCTCTCACGTTCTGGATTCAGATTCGGACTGCACAGACATACCTGACTCAAAACGCACACAAGTTTTTCATACGGACTCCGAATTGGGTGATTCTTTTTGTGTTGGAAACTAGATTTCGTGCACTTTCCAACCCAATTGGAATCACCTTCAAATTCGTCCGGAGCGTTGAGTTGTGGACGAAACAATCTGATGCTGCAGCAGAATCCGAGTCAAACTACAAGTCCAAAGGTGTTACATCACCTCCACTTGGACCCATTGGCCTTGTACGACCTAGATTTAGTTTTAGGCTGCCTTGGGACGTCCTCCCACCTCCTTGGCCGCCACCCCTTGCTCCTATATAAGTAGATCCATCTAGTAGCTTTTCCTTGGGATTTGTTTAGTTAAAAGTTAGCCATTGCAACTTCGTGTACTTCGTTTGTGTCCAACGACCAGACCAAGACCGCTTACGGATCCCCACC
>NW_021270847.1:0-2211 GCF_002162155.2 Triticum dicoccoides
CTGCTGACGTCACCCCGGCGTCATGCTGACGCAATATTCCTTTTCTGGAATTTAGTTTATTTTATAAATAATCAGGAAATTCCAGAAAATAGCTAAAACTTCAATAAATCATAGAAAATTAACCGTAACTCCAAATTAAATAAATTATATATGAAAAATTATCAGAAAAATTCAAGGAATCCATCTGTACCATTTTCATGCATGTTTGAACAATGGTTGTCCTCTGTTTTGGACAAAACCAATAAAGGGCATTTAAATAATCACATATGGAGTTTGAATTTGAATTTTGTATTCAAACCAACCCCATTTAACTTGTTGCTAGTTGCATTAGCTCAAAACACATTCATATTGCCATGTCATAGCATGCATCATTTTGTGCATTGCATTGATTGTGTTTTTCTGTGTTGCCGGTATTTGTCCCCTCTCGATAGACGCGATACCGATGATGTGATCGTTGACACTGATGAAGACTCAATGTTATCTTCAGAAGTGCCAGGCAAGCAAAACCCCCTTGTTCATTCCGATACAATCCCACTCTCTCGCTCCTGCTCTCTTTTACTGCATTAGGACAACAACGATTCATCTGTTACTTGCTGCGGTAGCTGAACCCCTTTATCCTTTGCATGACCTGTCATTCCACAGTAAATAGATGAAACCCACTAGCATGGTTAGGAGTTGTTTGAGCCCTGTTGTGCCTACTCATTCTTGCTTGTTTGTCATGCCTGCTACTGCTTAGAGTTGAGTCAGGTCTGATTCATCAGGGATGAATCAGAGGCGTGTGAACATGTCCTACTGTGTGTGAGCTAAGTGTGTGAACACGTTTTGGTAAAGGTAGCGGTGATAGGCCATGTAGGAGTACATGGTGGGTTGTCTCATTGCAGCCGTCCTCAGGAACTGAGTTCTGTGTTTGTGATCCATGATTCAGCTACTACCACGCATTGGGCCCAAAACCAATGGACCCTCTCGGCTTCTTGATCACCCTTGTCCTCTGTCCAGGAGTTGCAAGTAGTTTCTGGTGTTTGTAGTATGCTGGAGGCCGTGGGCAGCGCTGACCGTAGGGGTGGGCTGTGATGCGGTAGGCACGTGGCACGGTGTACCGGGCGCCCGTTTGGTGTCTCGGGAACCCTGTTCACATCGTTTGGGGCTGTGAGCGAAACTCCGGCCGGATCTCCTCATGGATGGAACCCGAATAGGTGATAAACCTGGACTAGAGACTTAGGTGATTAGGTAGGTCGTGGCCGACACCCACGTTGGGCTTCCGCTTGAAGGTTGCCGAGTACATGTCATGTAAACGGCGGTAAGTGGTGAGAGCGTGTGTGAAGAAGTACACCCCTGCAGGGTTAACATCATCTATTCGAATAGCCGTGTCCGCGAAAAAGGACTTCTGGGTTGCTTATATCAGTTCATAGACAAGTGAAAGTGGATACTCTAAAATACGCAAGATAAGCATGAGTGCTATGGATGGCGTTCTCGTAGGGAGACGGGAGCGGATCCATAGTGGTGTATTGATATGGTGAATATGTGGACTCGTGTGCGCCACCTCAAAAGAGTTACTTGCAGTCGTAGTTCAGGATAGCCACCGAATCAAAGCTGGCTTGCTGCAGTTAAACCCCACCACCCCTTTGTTGATAATGATGCATATGTAGATAGTTCTGATGTAAGTCTTGCTGGGTACATTTGTACTCACGTTTGCCTATTTTATGTTTTTGCAGAGAGACTTCAGTCTCACTAGTAATTCCGCGTGGTCTTCGACGTTTAGCTTGTTACCTCAGCTACGATCTTGTGCCCCGGCAGGATTGGTAGATAGTCAGGCTTCTCAGCCTTTTTCATTTATAGATGTCTGTACTCAGACATGTTAAGCTTCCGCATGTGCTTTGATTTGTATGCTCTGAGTGTTGGGTCATGAGACCCCTGTTTGTAATATCTCGCTCCTCGGAGCCTATTGAATAAATTACTTGAGTCGTAGAGTCATGTTGTGATGCCATGTTGTATTTGCACATATCGAGCATATTGTGTGTATGCTATTGAAATGCTTGGTATGTGTGGGATCTGACCATCTAGTTGTTTATCTTTAGTAGCCTCTCTTACCGGGAAATGTCTCCTAGTGTTTCCACTGAGCCATGGTAGCTTGCTACTGCTCCGGAACACTTAGGCTGGCCGGCATGTGTCCTTCTTCGTTCCTG
Organism: Triticum dicoccoides; assembly: GCF_002162155.2. Classification (NCBI taxonomy): domain Eukaryota; kingdom Viridiplantae; phylum Streptophyta; class Magnoliopsida; order Poales; family Poaceae; genus Triticum; species Triticum dicoccoides. The sequence continues at coordinate 2,184 of NW_021270847.1, forward strand.
TGTCTGTCCCTTCGGGGAAATGTCACGC
>NW_021270848.1:0-843 GCF_002162155.2 Triticum dicoccoides
ATCATTTGTTGTTTTTTGGTCATTTACCTAATTGTTTAGAGAGCTAAATGATCGTGAAATTGAAAATCACTAAAAATGAATTCTGAAAATGTTGAAACTTGGCATGGTATCATCATTTCACCCGCATAGCATGTGTGAAAGAGTAGAGAGGGTCACGGCAAAAACTGGATGCACTTCGTGTACAAACTGGACAAACTCTTTCGGAGTATCAGGGTTTCGGACGAGAACTCATCTGTTACACGGCCACTTCAATGTTTTTAAACTTATTTGAACTCCGGACTTCTTTTGTGCTCAGTATGCATCATTCAAAGCGACATCATCAATTTCCAACATGTTCTTACATCATTTGTTGTTTTTCGGCTATTTACCTAATTGTTTAGAGAGCTAAATGACCGTGAAATTGAAAATCACTACAAAATGAAATCTCAAAATGTTGAAACTTGGCATGGTATCATCATTTCACTCGCATAGCATGTGCAGAAGAGTAGAGAGGGTCACGACAAAAACTGGACGCACTTCGTGTACAAACTGGACAAACTCTTTCGGAGTATCAGGGTTTCGGACAAGAACTCATCTATTACACGGGAACTTCAATGTTTTTTAAACTTATTTGAACTCTGGACTTCTTTTGTGTTCAGTATGCAGCATTGAAAGAAACGTCATCAATTTCCAACATGTTCTGACATCATTTGTTGTTTTTCGGTCATTTACCTAATTGTTTAGAGAGCTAAATGACCGTGAAATTGAAAATCACTACAAAATGAATTCTGAAAATGTTGAAACTTGACATGGTATCATCATTTCACCCGCATAGCATGTGCGAAAGAGTAGAGAGGGTCACGG
>NW_021270849.1:0-1070 GCF_002162155.2 Triticum dicoccoides
TTTGTATCTTTGACACGTAGTATGCAAGAAATATGTTTACTTTGGCATGTTGAGATAGAATCTATCTTCATGCATTACACACATTTAGCTAGATGTCTAGTTCATCCAACTCACAAACATCTCAAATTCGCCTAGATGGCACGCCATTAGCGTCGTCTCTGGAAGCAAATCAAGCTTCTGCAGCCATGCGTTCGCCGATGCCGACATAAGAATCGTGGAAGCCCCATTTTCAGACATTTTTATTTTGCTAATTAGGGGTTCATGGGGTGTGATGAGACATAAACAACTCAGAGCATGTTGGGATCCGTCACTTTATAAGATGTTCTAAATCATATGTATATCGCACTTGCATCTGGGAAAAATAGAGACATGATGAATGAAGTTGCAGTGGTTACTTGCGAGGAAAACTGCTTGAAGTAGTAATGATCTTTTTATTTATATAGGGTGATCAAGTCGTAGGATGAACTTTGTGTTTAGGGTTAAACTGTTGCAATGTTTTGATGTTTGAGTGTTAAAATGATCAATGTAATGTCCTTTACAAAACATTGTTCGCATGTTTGAAAGTGCCCTATTTTAGGTAACCCATTGGAGTTGGATGTTTTTTGTGCCCCAAGAAGCACTTTTAAGTGCTGCAAATTTGCCTCCAAGAACATTTTTACTGGAGATGCTCTTACTCTCTATTGCACGCACAGGCATATTAACACACATTATGTGGGTCCACTTATCTATTTGTTTCTATTTATCACACCCCACTCTCTCACTCGCAAAACACAAGTTACACAACGCAACACAGATACACTCCACTGATCCACCCACATACTCTCTCACACACACATGCACTCCGTGACATACTTCACGTGAAAAGTGTCATGCTCTATCCCTCGCTCCACTTTTCTGTACAAGTAAATAGTCAAGCCAAATGATAGAACAATCTGGCCACAAAAGAACATATCCTAGATAGCATGCAACTGATAAAAATTTAGTTGAGAAATAAAAAATTCAAGGTAATTGAAAAATAGGAACACACGTGAAAATATAGGTTGAAGAAGAGACATACCTGAGCAGATATT
>NW_021270850.1:0-2158 GCF_002162155.2 Triticum dicoccoides
GGGTTTCATCTAATTACTGTGGAATGACAGGTCATGCAGAGGATAAAGGGGTTCAGCTACCGCAGCAAGTAACAGATGAATCGATGTTGTCCTAATGCAGTAAAAGAGAGCAGGAGCGAGAGAGTGGGATTTTATCGGAATGAACAAGGGGGTTTTGCTTGCCTGGCACTTCTGAAGATAACATTGAGTCTTCATCAGTGTCAACGATCACATCGTCGGTACCGCGTCTATCGAGAGGGGACAAATACCGGCAACACAGAAAGGAACACAATCAATGCAATGCACAATATGATGCATGCTCATGACATGGCAATATGAATGTGTTTTGAGCTAATGCAACTAGCGACAGATTAAATGAAGTTGGTTTGAATACAAGATTCAAATTCCAACTCCATATATGATTATTTAAATGCCCTTTATTCGTTTTGTCCAAAACAGAGGACAAACATTGTTCAATCATGCATGAAAATGGTACAAATGGATTCCTTGAATTTTTCTGATAATTTTTCATATATAAATTGTTTCATTTGGAGTTACGGTTAATTTTCTATGATTTATAGAAGTTTTAGCTATTTTCTGAAATTATTAAATCATTTAAGATTTATTTAAATTCCAGAAAAGAATTATTGCGTCATCGTGACCTCATAGTGACGTCAGCAGGTCAACGGGCGCCGTCCAGGTCAAACTGACCTGTGGGATCCATATGTCAGCGTCACAGGTTAAACAGGGTGGGTTTAGTTTAGTTTAATTAAAGATTAGGGCACTAGGGCCCACATGTCAGTGTCAGCAGGGGGTAATTAAATTAAAATAAACTAAACTAATTAACAGGGGGGCTGGCCCCACCTGTCATCGACCCGGGGGGGGGGGGTTCCTGCCGTGGTCAAGTGGGTCAACCCCACCGGCGTCTCGACGCCGGCGAGGCCCGGGACGGTGGCGGCCGTCGGAAACACGCTACAGGGCACGGGCGAGGCCGTGCTTGGGCTCGTTGGAGAGCCCTTGCTCCCGTGCGTCGAACGGTGCGGTTGCTGGGTCGTGGGGAGGCCGGAGCTGACGACGGCGAGCTCCAAGGCGGCGGCCGGAGTTCGGGTGAGCTCGGAGTCGGCGTTAGGATGCACAGCAGAGGGCGCGGATGGGCGCTATGGCCTCCTGGGGGTGCACCGAGCATGGCCGCGTGCTCGGTTGCAGCTCTAGGCAACCGTGGCTACGGCGGCGACATGGCCGGCGGCGAAGAGCTCTCGGCTCCGACGGTTGTCGGTGTTAGAGGAAGAAAACGAGTCAGGGGAGAGGGGGAAACGACGGAGGAGCTCACGTGGATCCCGTAGAGGTGGACGGCGGGCTCGGGGAAGGCCGAACGGCGACGAATTTGACGACGGCGATCCTCGGTGGCTGAGGAGGGGAACGGCGAGGCTAGCGGCATCCAGGGGCTCTTCTGGTCGCGTGAGACGACGAGGAGGACGAGGGAGGACTGGCGGAGCTCGGGAGCGCAACGGCAAGGCGGGGCAGTGGCTGTGGCCATGGCAGCAGCGAGCGGTGGCGGTGAGCGTGCTCGGTGGCGTGAGTGAGAGAGCCAGAGAAGGGAGAAGAAGGAACCGGAGAGAGTGAGAGCGGTCCAGGGCGGTGCGTGGCATCCTCAGGGCGACGGGGAGACAGGCAGAGAGGCAGGAGGTGGCCTGGGCGTGTGCCCGCGCGCTCCGGCCACGCGCCTGCGTCCTACTGTCCGAGGAGGAAGACGACAGGGATGGCTGCGGTGGTGGGCTGGGCTGCTACAGTAGAAGGCCAGGTAAGTGGGCTGCCAGGTGAGCGCCAGGTAGTCCTTCTCTCTCTTTCTATTTCTGTTTTTATCTCAGTTTCTATTATTCTGTAAATTTAGGGCTTTATTAAAAATACTCAGACACTTTCAAAAATCATGAAACTAATCATGGCTACTGTTTAGAATATATCCAACAGTAAACATTTTAGTTTATGATTATTTGAGCATTTGAAATATTTAATAGCATTTAAATGCCCAAATGAAAATACTATATGATTTAATTCAGTGACCAAATATGTCCTGCAAAAATATAAACCATTTTTGGTAGATGCTTCCACCTCAAACCAGAAATGTTGAACATTTTTAGAGGACATTTTGGGTTCAATGAAAAAGGTTTTATTTTGACCC
>NW_021270851.1:0-8752 GCF_002162155.2 Triticum dicoccoides
TGGTGGAAGTAGCGGGATTCCAACAGGGCTTCGCCAAGCGCTGCGGGAGAAGGGAGATGTGTCATGGGAGGGAGAGGGAGGCGCCAGGGCTTAGGTGTTGCTGCCCTCCCTTCCCCCCACTATATTTAGGGCCAAGGGAGAGGGGGGCGCAGCCTTGGCCCTTCCTCCAAGGAAGGGTGCGGCCAGGGAGGAGTCCATCCTCCCCAAGGCACCTCGGAGGTGCCTTCCCCCTTTAGGACTCTTCCTTTCCCTTATCTCTTGGCGCATGGGCCTCTTGGGGCTGGTGCCCTTGGCCCATACAGGCCAAGGCGCACACCCTACAGCCCATGTGGCCCCCCGGGGCAGGTGGCCCCACCCGGTGGACCCCCGGGACCCTTCCGGTGGTCCCGGTATAATACCGGTGACCCCGAAACTTGTCCCGATAGCCGAAATAGCACTTCCTATATATAATTCTTTACCTCCGGACCATTACGGAACTCCTCGTGACGTTCGGGATCTCATCCGGGACTCCGAACAACATTCGGGTTACCGCATACTAATATCTCTTTAACCCTAGCGTCACCGAACCTTAAGTGTGTAGACCCTACGGGTTCGGGAGACATGCAGACATGACCGAGATGACTCTCCGGTCAATAACCATCAGCGGGATCTGGATACCCATGTTGGCTCCCACATGCTCCACGATGATCTCATCGGATGAACCACGATATCAAGGACTTAATCAATCCCGTATACAATTCCCTTTGTCTAGCGGTACGATACTTGCCCGAGATTCGATCGTCGGTATCCCGATACCTTGTTCAATATCGTTACCGGCAAGTCTCTGTCGGTGTACTAGAGTAGGGGTACCCTAGTATCCCGAACTTGTGCACGGGCAGTCGCAGCGTCCCGCGGCAAGGCTTGCTGGGTGACCGCCAAGGTCCTCCGTGGTTCCTTTGGAGCCATTCAAGAACAAAGTATCCAAGTCAAGGAGACAAGACCCCAGCAAGAGGAGCTTGCCGGGAAGGCCAACAAAAGCATCTCAAGACCCCGGCAAGAGGAGCTTGCCGGGAAGGCCACCCAAGGCATGTGCAGCCAGGGGTGCGCGGTGGCAAGCGGCGCTGACAAGATTGCCATCGTGGCAAGCGGTGGCGTCCCTGACGGTCCCTTTTGCACTATTTAGGCGACGCAGACGGGCATTTAATGCCCTTGTCCCCTGCCGTTAGGGTTAGGTATGATACACTGTAGCAGGTAGCTGTACCTACCGCAGCACCTTTCCATTTTTACCCTTGTCTACGTTGCCACCTGTCGGTGACCCCTTGAGCATATAAAAGGAGGCCATGCGCAACGTAGGGGGGGGGTTAGCTGGTTAGCTGGTTGGCTGGTTAGCATGTTAGCTAGTTAGCCAGTTCAGAGGAGATTCACGCTCGGTCTCGTTAGCTGCTGGGGTGTACTGTAGAACTCCGTGCTCCCGAGCAAGGAATCAATACAAACCACAAAGCAGGAGTAGGGTTTTACGCATCCGTGCGGCCCGAACCTGGGTAAACTGCTCGCGTGCCTCGCCTCAATCCGCTCTTTGCACGGCCACCGCCCTCACCGAATCGAAAGGGACTCGGCCCGCCGGTCCCATAGGTGTTCATGGATCAGTCCCCGACATCTTTGGCGCGCCAGGTAGGGGGTGTCGAGGTTGTGTGAACCAGATCCGGCGTTCGCGCGAGCTAGATCTTCATCATCTTCATCGACATGCCGCCGAAGAAGAAGGCTTCGGAGGCGGCTGCTCCGTCCGCGCCGAACCCACCATCGTCGGAGCAAGCGGCTGATGGGGCAGGTGCCGGCGGAAGAACGGGCGTCGACGAGGGAGCTCACGGTGCTGCTAGGTCCAAGGACAAGGCTGCGCTGCCCATCGGCGGCGTGGCCGGCTCCCACAACGACCAGGCGCACTCCAAGACCTCGGCGTCCGTACATGCACCGCGCCCATCTCAGGAGGCGCGGGACCGGCAGCGTCATGGTGCTCACAGTACCATGCGTTTGCTGGACCAAGATCGAGCTGGTGGATCTCGGAGTGCTCAAGACCAGCATGCACGCCAACATGCTGGCACGAGCAAGGCACGGTCGCCTGGACGGGATACTGCTCCTTCTAACATAGTTAGAAGTCCGAGCATATCCCGCTCCTCGCACCGTTCGCCACCGCCACCCGCCACTCCAGCAGAAGCTTTGGCGCGAGCTCAACTGCTCCTGGACTATCCTCCAACGGCAGACAAGATCGACGACTGGAGGGCCATCATTCAGAGTCTCATCGGCTTCGCCAATGGTGACGCCCAACGGCAGCCGGGCACGTCGCTGCCGCGGCAAGTCAGCCAGGCACAAGCCGGTGGCGACAAGACCGGTGGGGGTGCAACCACTGTGCACTCTCCGCCCCGAAGGCCAAGATCGCCGACTCGCCGGATCCACCTCGACAGCGACTCCACTGCGTCATCAGATCCACGAGCTCGTCGCGATCAGCGCCAAGTTCTTCACGAACGACAACAAGAAGACGCTCGTACTCGCATCGAGCGCCAAAGAGAAGCGCGACGTCAATCAGACCAGCGCGCTGGGCCCTCTGTCGACATGCATGCGCCAGGGGAACTAGGCGACTTGCCGTACGCGGTAGGTTGCCCTGCGTTTACCCGTGAGCTGCGGCAAGTCCAGTGGCCCAGCATGAAGAATTTCAAGCCAGACGTACCGGAGAAGTACGACGGCAAGTCGCATCCGTTGGAGTTCCTCAGCATCTACACCATCGCGGTGCAGGCTGCCGGGGTACGGGACGACAAGATCCTTGCCAACTACTTCCCGCTGTTGCTCAAGCCCAACGCCAGATCCTGGCTCATGAACTTGCCGGACAACTCCATATCCTCCTGGGCAGACCTTTGCCATCAGTTTGTCGGCGCCTTTACAGGCGGCCACAAACCTCATGGCCAAGAGAGTGACCTTCATCTGCTAGCCCAGAAGGAAGGAGAGCCCCTGTGCAAGTACATTCAGAGATTCAGCCGTGTACAGCACAACATCCCAGATGTCCACCCTGCCGCGGTCATCAGCGTGTTTCATCAGAACGTGCGTAACCGCAGGATGCGGGAGGAGATGGCGATGTGCAAGATCAGAGACGTCAGTGAGCTGTATGCCCTGGCCGACAAGTGTGCACGTGCTGAGGAAGGGAGGAGACTCCCCGGAGAGAATACAAGAGCGGGAGGATCTGACAGTGAGGATGCTGCCCTGGCAAAGAAAAACCGGCGACGGAATAGGAAGAAGAAAGGCAAAGATGTGCTAGTCGTTGAGCAGTCCGGCAACGAAGGTGGCACCAAGAAAGCCAATGTTGGTAGCTCCGGCAAGGAGGTTGCCGCATGCACCAACTGCCAGGCTGTAGCGGTCGCCGACAAGCAGGACGGCTCCGACAAGCAGTACTGCAAGATCCACCGCACCAAGGGCCATGACCTCCAGAGCTACAAGAAGGTCGAGCAGCTTGTCCAGCAGCAAAAAGCTGAATACGAGCGACGCGACAAGGAGAGGGCCCAAGGTGGCGCTAGAGAATCCGGCAAGAAGCGCGTCGGCTGGGAAGGACGCCGCGGCAAGGCCAAGCAGCGGCAAGGAGACAGACCTCCCCGCGGCCGCGACAAGGATGAAGATGACGACGACGACGAAGACATGGATGATGTCGAGACCAGTGAGCAGGAGTTCCAGAAAGCCACAGAGGTCTTGTGCGTTGACGGTGGTGCTTCTCTGCATACTTCGCACCGCCAGCTCAAGCAGTGGGTGCGGGAAGTCAATGCAGCAGAACCACCCGTCGAATCACGCAAGCTTCTGGAATGGTCCAGCACGCCTATCATCTTTGATATTGAGGACCACCCTGATCGCACAACTGCGGTCGGGTGCTTGCCGATGTTGGTTTCACCAACTATCCGCAACCTCAAGGTCACTAAGATGTTAGTTGACGGCGGGGCCGGCTTGAACCTGATCTCCTCCGCTGTACTCCAGAAACTCTAGATCCCTGACAGCGAGCTTGAAGAGACCGGCACATTCCAAGGAATTAACCCGGGAAGGAGCAAGCCGAAGGGGAAAGTCACGTTGCCAGTAACATTTGGCAGCAAGCTGAACTTCAGGACTGAGAGGGTCACTTTTGACGTTGCCGATATTCCATTGCCTTACAGTGGGATACTTGGCCGTCCAGCACTCGCCAAGTTCATGGCAGCCTCTCACTATGCATACAACATGCTGAAGATGCCAGGCCCGATAAGCATCATCTCTATCCCCGGAGACAAGAAGGATGCTCTTATCTGCGCCGACAAGATCTACCGGGAAGCAGCAGACGCAGCAGACGCAAGTCACTTGCCGATGAAGCTCCCGGGGGGAAGAAGACCAAGTTCGGCAAGAGTTCTGATGCCCACTCCGGCAAGCGCACCTCTTCGGAGTGCTGCGCTGCCGTCGAGAAGGCACCATCGAGCTCCACCGGCAAGTGTAAGAAGACGATGGCAGCTCCACCAGAGACGAAAAAGGTGTCCGCCAAGGAGGACGGCACTGGTGGAACCTTCACCATCAGTACCACTCTCGACCCCAAATAGGAAAGCACGCTCATTGCTTTCCTGCGGGCGAATGTCGATGTGTTTGCGTGGCAACTGTCTGACATCCCCGGTGTTCCCAGGAAAGTAATTGAGCACCACCTTGCCGTTTGTCCTCATGCGCGGGCCGTCAAGCAAAAGATCAGGAAGCAAGCAGTGGAGCGCCAAGAATTCATTGCAGAAGAGATCAAGAAGTTGGAAGCAGCAGGCCTTGTCAGAGGAGTGCTCCATCCTACGTGGTTGGCCAATCCTGTAGTCGTGCGCAAGGCAAACGGGAAATGGAGACTTTGTATCGATTTCCAAAGACCCATTTCCTTTGCCGCGCATTGACCAGATTGTTGACTCCACAGCCGGATGTGATTTGCTTTCATTTCTTGACGCATACTCAGGATACCATCAGATCTTCATGGCAGAAGAGGATGAGGAGAAGACCGCATTTATTACTCCATGTGGCACGTACTGTTTCGTACGGATGCCTTTTGGATTAAAAAATGCTGGTTCAACGTTTGCAAGAGTAGTTCATGTCGCTCTTGAGCAGCAGATACACAGAAATGTGGAAGTATACATGGATGACATAGTAGTCAAGAGCAAAGACAGAGCAACCCTGATTCAAGATTTAGACGAGACCTTTGCAAATCTGCGCAAGATCAGCCTCAAGCTCAACCCTGAGAAGTGCGTGTTTGGAGTCCCCTCTGGCAAGCTTCTCGGGTTCTTCGTATCTCAGCGAGGAATCGAAGCCAATCCCGACAAGATCAAGGCCATTGAGCAGATTGAAGCACCAAAGCGCGTCAAGGATGTACAAAGACTTGCCGGTTGCGTGGCTGCTCTCAGCAGGTTTATCTCTAGGTCTGCTGAGCGTGCCCTGCCATTTTCCAAATTATTGAAAAAGGCAGGTCCAATGAAATGGACTCCGGAAGCGGAGGCTACGCTGCAAGACTTGAAGAGATACCTGTCCTCCCCTCCAATACTTGTCGCACCTAGGCCACAAGAGAAGTTGCTGCTGTATATAGCGGCAACCAATCAAGTGGTTAGTGCTGCGTTAGTAGCAGAGAGAGAGGCAGATGACGAGCCCGCAACCACGGCAAGCACATCCAGTTACAAGCAGGGGGCTTCCCGACAAGCTCTGGTCCCGACAAAGATGAATCCGCGCAGATGCACGAGGAAATACAGAAGAAAATGGTGCAGCGCCCAGTTTACTTTGTCAGCTCCCTTCTGCAGGGGGCTAGGTCAAGGTACTCTGGCGTGCAGAAATTGCTTTTCGGCCTTCTCATGGCCTCGAGAAAGCTGCGCCATTACTTCCAAGCACATGAGATCACAGTTGTCACTCGCTTTCCGCTGAAGAGGATACTACAGAATCCAGAAGCGACAGGCAGGATTGTTGAGTGGGCACTGGAACTGTCAAGCTTTGGCCTTAAGTTTGAAAGTACTTCAACTATCCAAAGCAGAGCATTGGCAGAATTCATAGCAGAATGGACGCCAACACCAGATGAAGAAATTCCAGAAACGAGCATCCCCGTCAAGGAAGCAAGCAAAGAGTGGCTGATGTACTTTGATGGTGCCTTTTCGCTGCAAGGCGCCGGCGCTGGCGTGCTGCTTATCGTACCCACCGGAGAGCACCTCAAGTACGTATTCCAGATGCACTTTCCCAAGGAGCAAGCAACAAACAATACTGCAGAGTATGAAGGCTTGCTTGCCGGTCTCAGGATCGCGACAGACCTTGGGATCAAGAAACTCATTGTCAGGGGTGACTCGCAGCTTGTCGTCTGGCAAGTGAACAAGAATTATCAGAGTCCGTTGATGGAAGCCTACGTCGACGAAGTGAGAAAGCTAGAAGAGCACTTTGACGGCCTGCAGATGGAGCATGTTCCAAGAGCTCAGAACGGCATTGCCGATGGCCTGTCAAAGTGCACCGCACTTAAGTTACCTGTGGAACCAGGGATCTTTGTGCTCAAGCTGACTCAACCATCTGTAACGCCATCAACTGGGCAGAGCAAGAAGAGGAAGTTGATTTCTGGTGACTATTTGCTGGCAGAGCTTCCCGAAGCCGCCGCCAAGAGGGTCCCCAAGATCAACGCCAAGAGCGCCGAGGAGCAATCTGCTCCGGAAAACCCCATGGTTTGTTCTGTTGAAGCAGAAGCTCCCGACAAGTTTTGCTCCGGCAAACTTGTCGGGGAACGTCAAGCTCCGGCAGAACCGCAGATTCTTGCCGTGGAAGCGGACTTTCCCGCAGCAACAGATTTGCCTTGCGCTGAGGAGCACTCTGCTCCGGCAAACCCCAGGGTTTGTTCCGTTGAAGCAGAAGCTCCCGACAAGTTTTGCTCCGGCAAGCTTGCCGGGGAACATCAGGCTCCGGCAGAGCCCCAGGTTCTCGCCATAGAAGCGGATGTTCCCGCAGCAGCAGATTTGCCTTTAGTCCTTGTTGTCGAGCCACAAGCTCCAGCATGGGCACAACAGATTGTCCATTTCCTTCAGACAGGAGAACTTCTCGAAGAGCAAGAAGAAGCGGAAAGAGTAGCCCGACAGTCAAGTATGTACCAGTTTGTCGGCAAGACACTGTACAGAAGAAGACTCAACGGTGTGAAATTGAAGTGTATTCACCGGGAAGACGGACAAAAGCTATTGGCAGAGATACATGGAGGCATATGTGGTCACCACATTGGCGCAAGAGCACTTGCCGGCAAAGCATTCCATCAAGGTTTCTTTTGGCCAACAGCCCTCCAGGATGCAACTGCACAAGTAACCAAGTGTGAAGCGTGCCAATTCCATTCCAAGCAGATACACCAACCAGCTCAAGCTCTCCAGACGATCCCTTTATCCTGGCCATTTTTGGTCTGGGGGCTCGACATCCTCGGCCCCTTCCCCCGAGCAGTCGGGGGCTTTGAGTACTTGTACGTTGCAATCGACAAGTTCACAAAGTGGCCGGAAGTGGAACCAGTGAGGAAGGTGACAGCACAGTCAGCAGTCAAGTTCTTCAGGTCGATTGTTTGCCACTTCGGGATCCCTAACAGAATAATCACCGACAACGGTACGCAATTTACGAGCCACACCTTCATGCAGTACGTACAAGATCTTGGCGCCAAGGTCTGCTTCACTTCTGTTGCTCACCCGAGAAGCAACGGTCAAGCGGAGAGGGCAAATGCTGAAGTGCTGCGCGGGCTCAAGACCAGAACTTTCGACAGGCTGCACAAGTGCGGAAGAAACTGGATCGAGGAGCTGCCAGTGGTTCTTTGGTCGATCAGAACGATGCCAAATCGAGCCACTGGCCAGACACCTTTCGCTCTAGTCTATGGAGCAGAGGCAGTTATCCCCACGGAACTTGTATACGGGTCACCTCAAGTGCTCTCTTATGATGAGCTTGAGCAAGAGCAGCTGCGACAAGATGACGCGCTGCTCCTTGAGGAAGATCGTCTTCAGGCTGCTGTGCGAGCTGCTCGCTACCAGCAAGCTTTGCGCCGCTACCATAGCCGCAAAGTTAATGCCAGAAGTCTCGAGGAAGGCGACCTTGTTCTTCGGCATGTTCTGTCCGCCAAGAATTCCAACAAGTTGACGCTGAAGTGGGAAGGCCCTTACCGGGTGAAACGAGTCACTAGGCCTGGCGCTGTCCGCCTTGAGAACGAAGATGGCATTCCGGTGAGCAACTCCTAGAACATTGAGCATCTTCGTAAGTTTTACCCGTAACGCGCGGTTGCCGGAACCTGTTCCGGCAACCACCTTTTGTACAAGTCTTGCCGCTGTTGCATGTAATCCTTTGTACAAAGCCGGGCACAGACCCCGTGCATAAGTAAAGCTCATGTGCTCCGCACATTTTGTCGATTTCATGCTTTTTATTTTTGGCATATACGATCTGACACTTTGTGCAGCACCTACTCCACGGTAAGCGATAACGAGCCGTAAGGCTCCGTATCTTTATTTTCTCTTCTTTCTCTTTTCTCAAGGAAAGGAAGGTTCCCTCGCCCACAAGTTTGCCGGGGGGGAAAGGAGAAGATAATGGTATGGACCAGGCGTCGTTCAAGAAAGTTTCGCCTTGCCGGGAAGCAAACAACAGAAAAGATAAGTTGCCAAAGTTTGAGCAGTCAGATTTTTTTTAAAATTTTTAAGTTATCTCCCTTGAACGACCGCGCTTTGTATGGAAAACCCGTGCGCGGAGGAACCAGCTCGTAGCTAGTGGCGCCCTTACTTTGTTT
>NW_021270851.1:10887-15550 GCF_002162155.2 Triticum dicoccoides
CCGGAGCTGAACGCGGAGAAGTCAAAGTCCGGCGCGCGCCCGGCTCAAGGAGGCGGAGGAGAAGCTTCCCTTGGCCGCTTGGCGGGAGCAGTGGCGGTGGTCTGGGACGACCCCGCTCCGGCTGCCGGCGCGGCGTGAGCAGCGGCAGGAACTAAAGCGGTGGTCCGGCTAGACTCCGCTCCAGTTGCCGTCGCAGCATGAGGCGCTCCCGCGGCAACGGTGTTTGCCGCGGTGGAGCGTGTCACGCGGCGTGGCGACTGCTGACCCGCTTGCCGCTCCGCCACGTCACCGGCCTTGCGGAGACGCCTTCTTGGTGGGGATGGAGGCTCTGCTTGCGGCGAGCTGCCCGAAGACGAGGAGGAAGAAGAGTTGATGTCCAACGAGCCGCTCGTATCCCTGGCGGGCTCGCTCGGCTCGGCGTCACGCCTGGCAAGCTCCTTCTTGCCGGCGGGCTGCCCTCGCTCGGCACGGCTTGCCGCCTCTGCTGCGTGTGCCTCCTCCACGGTGAATCCAAAGTCGCCCGCGGCTGCGGCTGCTGCCGCCTCTTCCAGCCTAGTGGCGATGAGTGCCATTTCCGCATCGGTGGTGTCGCGGGTGAGGCCATCCTTCTCGTCGGAGCGGATCAGCACTTCCACCAAGTCATCGAAGAACTGCTGCACAACGTTGTCTGCGGGCTCCTTCCAAGTTGGCACAATTCCATGCGAGTCACACTCCGGCATCATTGCACGGATGCGGTCGAGCGAGGAATTGTTGCACAGCAGAACGACGCCCCCCGGCAACCTGAAAACCTCGGGATGTTGGGGGTCATACTTGAACAGCTCCTGCAGCATCGCGTTGAGCTCCAGGACAGTGAAGTTGTAGTTGAGGCCCGGCCGCAGCCTCATGATATCTGCCGCATTCTTGAACTCCCAAGTGTGCCTCCCCCGTTCCTGCAGGGGGCGATGCGGCGGCGAAGAAAGTCTGCGCCTACAGCGCCTACAGTAAGCCCGGCAAGCCTCAGGCGTAGGATCCGGGTGACAGCAATCTTCAACCTGTCGTCTTCCGGGGCCACGTCACTCCAATCGCTGCCGCGTGCTACTGGGGTTTTGCGCCGGGTGGTGAATGGCCGCGGGTTCTCCTCGTTAATCCAGCACCAGTCTGCTCTCCATTCCTCCCACTTGCCGCGGAATTTTCCCTCCAAATACGTTTCCTTCTTGCCGGCCCTTGAGATCCAGGTGATTCCGCCGGATAGAGGCTCTCCTCTCTCTACTCGGGGTATGAAGAAGTGGCGGAAGAGAGCTACGTTGGATGGACTCCGACAAAGTTTTTGCAGAGATGTGCAAAAACTGCCATGGTCAGAACGGCATTGGGGGTGAAGTCAAGGAGGTGGAATCCGTAGGTATTCATGATGTCGCAGAAGAATTCAGAGAAGGGCGGGCAGAGCCCGCAGTAGAAGAACAATGCGAAGAAGGGGTATCCGTTTGGGGCCTTCTTCCAAGCGGCGGCGGGGAGTACCTTCGTGCGCGGATGCGCGCGCGTCTCCGTCGACCAGAAGAGGTAGAAGTTCTCCCTAAGCTCCTTCGCGGCAAGCTTGGGGGGAAGACGGCCCGCTCCTTCTGCAGCGTCACAAGCCGCTGCGCCTCGGTCGACTTCATGCCCTTCCCCTTGTCGGCTTTTGGAGCCAGGGCAGAAGTGGTGGAGAAGGTCAACGGCGTTGGTGGTGCTGGTGGCGATGGGGGGCGGAGCGCTGCTCTCTCTTTCTCAGCTTTGGGAAGGCGAGGGAGCGGCGGAGATTTCTGAGATTGGAAGCAGCAACTGGAAAATGGGCGAGCTGCCCCTGTTTCCTCTGCTTATAAAGAGGGAGGGGGCGGACGTTTCGCATTTCCGAATAAAGAAACCACCCACGATCTCTCCCACGATGCCGCATCCAACGCGTGCCATTCGGGGAGGGGGCGGTGGATACGGAGAGAGATACGGCATAACCTAGGCCGCGCGTGCCCGTGCCCTGTTTTGGGCCTGGCCCAACAGCGCTCGACACCGTGTATGGCCCAGGCCCGAGGGCTCCTGTCGGTGTACTAGAGTAGGGGTACCCTAGTATCCCGAACTTGTGCACGGGCAGTCGCAGCGTCCCGTGGCAAGGCTTGCCGGGTGACCGCCAAGGTCCTCCGTGGTTCCTTTGGAGCCATTCAAGAACAAAGTATCCAAGTCAAGGAGACAAGACCCCGGCAAGAGGAGCTTGCCGGGAAGGCCACCCAAGGCATCTCAAGGAACTTGCCGCGGCGCGCCTCGCGCCCCGACAAGGCCCGGTGAGCGACAAACTCCCGGACGTGACAAGATAACGACCACGGCAAGGCACTTGCCGCGGCAAGCCACCACTCTGCGCCCGCGCTCCAGCACATCCACCAACGTGTCGCTCTGGGACCCTTCCAGGCGTACGTGGCGGGAAGCTGTGCAGCCAGGGGTGCGCGGTGGCAAGCGGCGCTGACAAGATTGCCATCATGGCAAGCGGTGGCGTCCCTGACGGTCCCTTTTGCACTATTTAGGCGACGCAGACGGGCATTTAATGCCCTTGTCCCCTGTCGTCAGGGTTAGGTATGATACACTGTAGCAGGTAGCTGTACCTACCACAGCACCTTTCCATTTTTACCCTTGTCTACGTTGCCACCTGTCGGTGACCCCTTAAGCATATAAAAGGAGGCCCATGCGCAACGTAGGTGGGGTTAGCTGGTTAGCTGGTTAGCAGGTTAGCTAGTTAGCCAGTTCAGAGGAGATTCACGCTCGGTCTCGTTAGCTGCTGGGGTGTACTGTAGCACTCCGCGCTCCCGAGCAAGGAATCAATACAAACCACAAAGCAGGAGTAGGGTTTTACGCATCCGTGCGGCCCAAACCTGGGTAAACTGCTCGCGTGCCTCGCCTCGATCCACTCTTTGCACGGCCTCCGCCCTCACCGAATCGAATGGGACTCGGCCCGCCGGTCCCATAGGTGTTCGTGGATTAGTCCCCCGACAGTCTCTTTACTCGTTCCGTAACACATCATCCCGTGATCAACTCCTTGATCACATTGTGCACATTATGATGATGTCCTATCGAGTGGGCCCAGAGATACCTCTCCGTTTATACGGAGTGACAAATCCCAGTCTCGATTTGTGCCAACCCAACAGACACTTTCGGAGATACCTATAGTGTACCTTTATAGCCACCCAGTTACGTTGTGACGTTTGGCACACCCAAAGCACTCCTATGGTATCCGGGAGTTGCACAATCTCATGGTCTAAGGAAACGATACTTGACATTAGAAAAGCTTTAGCATACGAACTACATGATCTTGTGCTAGGCTTAGGATTGGGTCTTGTCCATCACATCATTCTCCTAATGAAGTGATCCCGTTATCAACGACATCCAATGTCCATGGCCAGGAAACCGTGACCATCTATTGATCAACGAGCTAGTCAACTAGAGGCTTACTAGGGACATGGTGTTGTCTATGTATCCACACTTGTATCTGAGTTTCCTATCAATACAATTCTAGCATGGATAATAAACGATTATCATGAACAAGGAAATATAATAATAACTAATTTATTATTGCCTCTAGGGCATATTTCCAACATAGAGGAGATAGGCCAAAAGGAAGGAGGCCTGCGCCCCCCTTCTGATACGAATTGGACAAGGGGTGCAGCCCCCTTTTCCTTCTCCCTCTCCTCCTCTTTCCTTCTCTCCTACTCCAACTAGGAAAGGAGGAGTCCTACTCCCAGTAGGAGCAGGACTCCCCCCTTGGCGCGCCCTTCTCCTAGGCCGACCGCCTCCCCCCTTGCTCCTTTATATACAGGGGCAGGGGGCACCTCTAGACACACAAGTTGATCAAGTTGATTGTCTCTTAGCCGTGTGCGGTGCCCCCCTCCACCATCACTAGTAGAAAAAGGGTCAAATGTGAAGCACATTAGTGCCGGTTTGAATTTGAGTGGGCACTAATGTGACCATTAGTGCCGGTTCCAACGGCTAGGCGGGCGGGCATCATTAGTACCGGTACTAATGAGGCTAATGAGGCTGTGTCTGCCTATGGTCAGTCTGGGGCCCCCACGAAGACCTTTAGTACCGGTTCATGCCATGAACCGGTACTAGAGTTTCTTTGTAAGCTGATTTTTAGTCCCACCTCACCAAGAGAGAGGCAGTATGAGCGGTTTATAAGCCGTGAGTGCACAGACAATGACGAAGAGTTGCAATGCTCACCTACATGTTGATTAGCTTCAAGCCTTGCGGAATAGTATAGATTGCACTGAGCTATGTGCAGTGCAGTCTACACTATTCCGAATGGCTTGAAGCAAATTAACCAGCATTGCACCTCTTTTTTATTTTTAATAACTTATTTGAACTCCAGACTTCTTTTGTGTTCAGTATGCAGCATTCAAAGCGACGTCATCAATTTCCAACATGTTCTGACATCATTTGTTGTTTTTCGGTCATTTACCTAATTGTTTAGAGAGCTAAATGACCGTGAAATTGAAAACCACTACAAAATGAATTCTGAAAATGTTGAAACTTGGCATGGTATCATCATATCACCCGCATAGCATGCGCAAAAGAGTAGAGAGGGTCACGGCAAAAACTGGACACACTTCATGTACAAACTAGACATACTCTTTCGGAGTATCAGGGTTTCGGACGAGAACTCATCTGTTACACG
>NW_021270851.1:19556-21390 GCF_002162155.2 Triticum dicoccoides
AGTGTTGGAGTAATGTTTGCGCAGGTTGCTCTCTAGTTTCTCGCCCACGCTTTGCCTCCTCTTCTCGCTCTCTTTTGCGAATAAGATAGCCACCATATTTGCTAGTCGCTTGCTGCAGCTCCACATATATTTACCCTGCCTTACCTATAAGCTTAAATAGTCTTGATCGCGAGGGTGCGAGATTGCTGAGTCCCTGTGGCTCACAGATTACTATTACACCAGATGCAGGGCCTGATAATTCCGCTCCAGGAGATGCGTATGAGCTCAAGTGGGAGTTCGACGAAGACTCTCAACGATACTATGTTTCCTTTCCCGATGATCAGTAGTGGTGCCCAGTTGGGGGTGATTGGGACCGTGTCGCATGTTGGGTTATCTTTCATTTTGGTGCCGTAGTCGGGCCATGAGTGTTTGGTTGATGTAATGTTATTTACGTACTTGATTGACGTGGCGAGTGTAAGCCAACTATGTTATCTCCCCTTTAATTATCATATTACCTGGGATGTTGTGAAGATTGCCTAACTTGCGACATATGCCTTCAATGCGATTATGTCTCTAAGTCGTGCCTCGACACGTGGGAGCTATAGTCGCATCGAGGGTGTTACACCAGTGGGCCTGCCAGACCTAGGGTGTGCAAATGCAGGCCCAGAAGGGCCAGCTGGCTCACAGGGCAGCACGCCCTAATTAATTAGGCCTAGAAGCCTTCTATATAGAGGAGTTCGAAGAGGTAGCCGCGGCTGGGTTTATAAACCAGTGCGGCTGCCCTTCGCCCGGCGAGGTGGGACTAAACTTTAGGGTGGCAGCACGAGGCCTTTAGTACCGGTTGGTGGCTCCAACCGATACTAAAGACCACCCTTTAGTACCGGTTGGAACCACCAACCGGTACTAAAGGCCTGCTCTTCCCGCCTCTTGGCCTGGCCAAAGTTGGCCTTTAGTACCGGTTGGTGGCTTCAACCGGTACTAAAGGCCTCTTACAACACTTACGAAAATTCAGTTAGATCTCCCCACTTCTTTCATCTCCAACCTCTCGTGCGCCACTCGAACCCGTCCTCGCCGCTCGTCGCCCGTCGTCCGTCGTCGTCGTCGCTGTCCCCGCCGCCGCCCGTCGTCGTCGCCGTCTCGCGCCGCCGCCCCAAACGCCGCGCGCTGCCGTCCGTCGTCGTCCCACCGCAGTCCCGTACGTCTCTCGCTCTCGCGTATACCCGTCGCGCCGCCGTCCGTCGTCGTCGCACCCGGCCCGTATGGCGGCGCCCCCACCCGTACGCCGCTGCCCCCGCCCCGTACGCCGGCGCCCCCGCTCGTACGTACGGGGCGGCGGCATACGGGGCCGCACACATACACACATACACACATGCATATATACGTACACACTACACACACACATATACACACACATACACACACACACATTTTTTTACTTATTTTCTATTTTTTAGAAAAGTTAATTAGATGATCGAATGTTTGATTAATGTCGAATGTTAGATGAATTAGCTAGATAGAAAATTGTCGAACTAGAGATTTGAACTAGTTGAATAATTAATATAACTAGTTTATTTTTAGTAAGAAAATTATCGAACTAGTTTATTTATGTATATGAGATTTGAACTAGTTCAATAATTAATATAACTAGTTTATTTTTAGTAAGAAAATTGTCGAACTAGTTTATTTAGATATATGAGATTTGAACTAGTTCAATAATTAATATAACTAGTTTATTTTTAGTAAGAAAATTGTCGAACTAGTTTATTTATGTATATGAGATTTGAACTAGTTCGATAATTAATATAACTAGTTTATTTAGGTATATGAGATTTGAACTAGTTCAATAATTAATATA
>NW_021270852.1:0-1441 GCF_002162155.2 Triticum dicoccoides
AGTGTTGATGACCGATACGTAAATGCACCCTGCGGTTCGTTAACCGTGGAAATCACTCCGGGGCCCCAAAACAGTGAGTAATAGTCCATGAAACAGGCCAGAATCAGCCAAAACTGTGGGTGTTGATGACTAACACGTAAGTGCGCCTTGGGGTTCAACAACTATGGAAATCACTTCAGGCCCAGAAAACGGTGACTAAAAGTCCACAAAACGCGTTAGAATTGGCCAAAACTGTGAGTGTTCATAACCGACACGTAAGCGCACCCGGGGGTTCGTTAATCATGGAAATCATTCCGGGGCCCCAAAACAGTGAGTAATTGTCCACGAAACGGGCCAGAATTGGCCAAAACTACTAGTATTGATGACCGACATGTGAACGCACCCCGGGGATCGTTAATCGTGGAAATCACACCGGGGCCCCAAAACAGTGAGTGTTGATGACCGACACCTAAACGCACCTTGGGTTCAACAACTATGGAAATCGCTTCGGGAGACCTAAATGGTGAATAATAGCCCACGAATCGCGTTAGAATTGGCCAAAACTGTGAGTGTTGACAACAGAGACGCAAACGCACCCCGGGGATTGTAAATCATGGAAATCGCTCTGGGACGCCAAAACGGCGAGTAATAGTACACGAAACGGACCAGAAATTTGCCAAAATTGTGAGTGTCATTGACCGACACGTAAACGCACCACGGGGTTCGTAAATCATGGAAATCATGCTTGGACCCAAAAACAGAGTAATAGTCCAAGTAACGGGCCAGAATCGGCCAAAAATGCGAGTGTTGAAGACCGACACGTAAACGGACCTTAGGGTTCAACCACTATGGAATCGCTTCGGGACCCCTAAATGATGAGTAATAGTCCACGAATCGCGTCAGAATTGCCCAAAACTGTGAGTGTTGACGACACAAATGCACCCGGGGATTGTAAATAATGGAAATCGCTCTGGGACGCCAAAACGGTGAGTAATAGTACACAAAACAGACCAGAAATTGGCCAAAATTGTGAGTGTCATTGACCGACACGTAAACGCACCACGGGGTTCGTAAATCATGGAAATCACGCTTGGACCAAAAAACAGAGTAATAGTCCAAGAAACGGGCCAGAATCGGCCAAAAATGCGAGTGTTGATGACCGACACGTAAATGCACCCTGCGTTTGGTTAACCGTGGAAATCACTCCGGGGCCCCAAAACAGTGAGTAATAGTCCATGAAACAGGCCAGAATCAGCCAAAACAGTGAGTGTTGATGACTAACACGTAAGTGCGCCTTGGGGTTCAACAACTATGGAAATCACTTCAGGCCCAGAAAACGGTGACTAAAAGTCCACAAAACGCGTTAGAATTGGCCAAAACTGTGAGTGTTCATAACCGACACGTAAGCGCACCCGGGGGTTCGTTAATCGTGGAAATCATTCCGGGGCCGCAAAACAGTGAG
>NW_021270853.1:0-1329 GCF_002162155.2 Triticum dicoccoides
AAAAAAAAAAAGAGTCGGGTAGCCACGCTCCGTTTAGGCCCAAAATTTTTCGAAAACGCATTTTTCGAAAAAATTTCTGGCTATCCTATTTTTAGGTGTTTCTGAGTGTTTTGAGACAGGTGCCATTATAGGAAGTTTTTTTTGACCCGTTTCCAGTTTTTGGGTCCGGGCAGTCAAAAAAAAAAAAATTGGTCGAAAAAATTTCGTGCCCATCCTGTCAGTTTGAGCTAGGAAGAGTTTTGAGACACTCGCCATTATAGTGATTTTTCGCAAAAAAAAAGCAGCGCAAAAAAAAAGAGCGCAAAAAAAAAAGAGCGAAATTTTTTTTTCAGAGTGTGCTTTTCCCTTGTTTACGTGCCGCGCCGTGATTTTGTTAGTGTTCTAGGCTCGCGTCTCTAGCACAGTCTAGCCTAGGACCAGCACAGTACCGTCGTTGAGCGTTTATTCAACTTTGCATCTCTGAATTGATTATTGCTGAACCTTTTTGCTACCATATTATAAGCCTTCCCAGCTCCACATACATCTACGTCGTGCGTTTGACTCTCCCTGGTAATCGCTCTATCCAAGCTTTGAGAGTTTTTGACTACAACGGTTGCCGATCACCGCCTGCTGCTGGGTAAGAACTGGTAAGAATTTGAGATTTGCTTGACGGATTTGTGACACCCACCACCACCACTTGTTCGTAGTCTATAGGATCATATTCTTGTGTGTTTCTATTGCTGCTAACCATGCCAGGATCACAAGCTGACGAGATTGACTGGGAGAATTTATCGAACAAGGAGCTTCATGATAAGTTTCAGCAAATGATGACTGAACAGGTGCAAGATGTGCTGAACAATTTTGAAGAGGCCATGGAGAAGATCACTGGCCTTGAGAAGACGTTCGAAACAAAGCTCGATAACAAGTTTAATGAATTGCTCGCGCGTCTTCCACCACCACCACCCGCTGCACCTAACGCACCTCTCCAACAACAACAACAACGACTACCTCCACGTCGCGAAGTAGACCTCCGCCGAGCAAGCCGTGTTCCTCTTGCGTTTGGCCAAACTGTTGGTGCTGCTGTTGATACTTCTGTGGCTCCTGCTGCTGATGCGGAGGAGGATGATTATGTGGGAGATTATGAGGATGAGGTTGATCAAAATCAACACTACGTGCAGCCACCTGTACCACCACCAGCAGGTCGACCTCAGGTATATATTCGTAATGGTAGGCCTGCACCACCACCTCAGGTACGAGATGATGTCCATATTCCTAAACTGAAATTGAATATTCCACCATTTGAGGGTAGATATGTTCCTGATATATATCTTACTTGGGAGTTAGAAACTG
>NW_021270854.1:0-1460 GCF_002162155.2 Triticum dicoccoides
AGCAATTCTGGAAAAACAGTGCCGTGTAACCATCGGGGCCGGGTGCTTTTCTGGGGTTCAGATCCATAACAACAGCTCTCACTTCATCTTCCGAGAAGGGTCCGTCAATACTGCTTAAATCAATCGGGTTGATGCCAAGAGCAGCAAAGTTTATGCAGCAGCCTCTTTGAGTTCTAGAACCCAAAACCGAGGAGAAATGCTCCCAAACAGCATGCAATTTCTCTTCTTGGCTAGTGACAACTGCCCCATTGTGCAGCAAATTTAGCACAAAATTCTTTTGTCGTCTTGCCGAAGCTTTTGCTTGGAAGAAGGAAGTGTTGGCATCTCCATCTCTCAACCAATCAATTCTAGAGCGTTGTCTGCTATGAGCACGCTGAACAGCTGCAATACCAAGCAGATTCATCTTCAGGGCTGCCCTTAACCGTCTCTCACCGTCAGATAGATCCCTTTCATCTAGGGCGGCGTCCAACTGTCCAATAAGCTCACTAGAAATTGCCGCACGGAGCTTGAGGTCTCCGATGTGAGCAGTGCTCCACTTTCTTAAGGCTCTGGCGATTCTTGTGAGCTTGCAGTGCAGTCGTAGATACGGGTCCGAGCAATTGGTTGGTTGTGCCCAACAGTCAAGTACAAGCTGATTGAACCCCTCGAACTTTACCCAATAATTGTCAAATCTGAAGTGTCTTGGAGGCTTGAAGGAAACATCAGTGGAGAGCAGCAATGGGCAGTGATCAGACATGTCTGTGGCAAGGGCAGCAAGTAGACAACAAGGGTGTGTTGTCATCCATGGATCATTATAGAGCACCCTGTCCAACTTCACTTTTGTTGCGATTTGTTGTTTGTTGGTCCAAGTATATTTTCTGCCATGGAGGTACATGTCTCTAAGCTCCAGCTCATTAATAAATCTCCTAAAAGCTGCCATCATTCTTCGATTTATATTCATGTTGTTCTTGTCCGAAGCATCAGCAATAAGATTGAAGTCACCAATGAAATGCAAGGAAGATTGGAATGACACAATGGTCTCAGATCATCTAAGAAATTTAGCTTGTTAGCATCAGACTGAGGTCCATAGACTGTGACTAATCTGAACTTAGTATCTGTCAGCCTCCAACAGCAATCGACGGCAATGAAAGATTTCTGCTGAGCAAGGAGGTTTATATCAACCACATCGGGGTCCCAAGCCACAATTAAACCACCTCTAGTACCCAAAGCAGGCTCGAATAAGAACTCTGTGTACTTTGGACCACAGACTTGACTAATGATCATACTGTCAACCACTGCTAGCTTCGACTCTTGCAGGCAGATAATTGCCGGGCTATGCAACAGTACAACATTTCTGACCACCCCACGACGAGCAGGGTTGTTAAGCCCTCAAACATTCCATGCTAAGATATTTGCGCTAATCATAAGAACTCAATCGACAGAAAACAACAACAACAACAACAACAACAACAACAACAACA
>NW_021270855.1:0-1602 GCF_002162155.2 Triticum dicoccoides
ATAATGGTGGTTGTGCCTGTTTTCTTGTATCACGGCTGGAGGTGGCACCGGATGGAGGTGCTGGTGCAGTTGAAGTAGAAGATGCACGTGGTGTCCATGATGAAGGTCGGCCTGCAGAAAAGTTAGTTCGCCCCAATGCTTGTCGATCCTGCACTTCACGTTCAGCTTTACAAGCAAGATGGAATAAACGAGTGATATTAGTATACTCCTTATAGTCTAGAATGGTCTGAATCTCTCTATTTAATCCACCCAGAAAACGTGCAAGCATAGCTTCATTCTCCTCAACAATACCACATCTAGTCATGCCAGTTTGTAATTCCTGATAATATTCTTCTACAGAATTTTTCCCTTGTCTTAAACGCTGCAATTTTTGAAGCAATTCACGTTGATAATATGGTGGAACCCAACGCGTACGCATAGCAGTTTTCAAAGCAGCCCAAGTAGTTGGAATAGGATATAATCTACAATGTTCAGACCACCATACACATGCAAAACTAGTGAAAGCACAAACGGCAGCAGCAACTCGTCTCTCCTCAGGATATTGTAAACATGTAAATCGTTGTTCAGTTTCTAACTCCCAAGTAAGATATATATCAGGAACATATCTACCCTCAAATGGTGGAATATTCAATTTCAGTTTAGGAATATGGACATCATCTCGTACCTGAGGTGGTGGTGCAGGCCTACCATAACGAATATATACCTGAGGTCGACCTGCTGGTGGTGGTACAGGTGGCTGCACGTAGTGTTGATTTTGATCAACCTCATCCTCATAGTCTCCCACATAATCATCCTCCTCCGCATCAGCAGCAGGAGCCACAGAAGTATCAACAGCAGCACCAACAGTTTGGCCAAACGCAAGAGGAACACGGCTTGCTCGGCGGAGGTCTCCTTCACGACGTGGAGGTAGTCGTTGTTGTTGTTGTTGTTGGAGAGGTGCGTTAGCTGCAGCGGGTGGTGGTGGTGGAAGACGCGCGAGCAATTCATTAAACTTGTTATCGAGCTTTGTTTCGAACGTCTTCTCAAAGCCAGTGATCTTCTCCATGGCCTCTTCAAAATTGTTCAGCACATCTTGCACCTGTTCAGTCATCATTTGCTGAAACTTATCATGAAGCTCCTTGTTCGATAAATTCTCCCAGTCAATCTCGTCGGCTTGTGATCCTGGCATGGTTAGCAGCAATAGAAACACACAAGAATATGATCCTACAGACTACTAAGAAGTGGTGGTGGTGGGTGTCACAAATCCGTCAAGCAAATCTCAAATTCTTACCAGTTCTTACCCAGCAGCAGGCGGTGATCGGCAACCGTTGTAGTCAAAAAAACTCTCAAAGCTTGGATAGAGCGATTACCAAGGAGAGTCAAACGCACGACGTAGATGTATGTGGAGCTGGGAAGGCTTATAATATGGTAGCAAAAAGGGTCAACAATAATCACTTTAGAGATGCAAAGTTGAATAAACGCTCAACGACGGTACTGTGCTGGTCCTAGGCTAGACTGTGCTAGAGACGCGAGCCTAGAACACTAACAAAATCACGGCGCGGCACCTAAACAAGGGAAAAGCACACTCTGGAATTTTTTTTTTTCGCTCTTTTTTTTTTTGCG
>NW_021270856.1:0-1351 GCF_002162155.2 Triticum dicoccoides
GCACAAGACTCGATCTACGGTCGACTCAGGAGGTTTAAGTATTCCCTGCATGATTAGCATGACGAATATATTTCAACCAACAGAGTCACCGCTCATATCACCTTGCCATGCCATACCAGACATGACCGTCCCGACGGAGACCGGCGACAAACTCATGCCTACCCAAGGCAGAGGTTTTCCCGGGTTCATGCCGGTATGCATGCAAGGCACATGAGGGTGATTATCATCACAAGTGTGTCCATTTCCAACAGCATGGAAATCAATAACATGCACCCATGCATATGATCATATCACATGAAATAACAAGTTTCTCCAAAGTGAGGTGATGTTATGAACGTGTCATCGAACACACAAAAATATTAAGCCGGGGTTCAGAATGCTTGCCTTCAATGTGTGGAAAGGCAGGGTGCACTCCAAAACTTGAAACATTTCTCCTCTCTTCATAAATCCTATTTTAGCAATATAAAAGAATTAACACACAAGATAAAAACAGCACCAAAAGTTGTTCTGAATTTTTTTCAAATAAATCTTAAAATAAACTAGGTGAAATTTGAGAGAGGTAGGAAAAAGAATCAATTCATTTGGAGTTATATTTATAAAGTTATAGACAGTCAAAGCTGTGGTCAAAATCTGTTTTTAATAAAATCAGGAAAAGGAAAACGTTTCAAACGAGCTTACGCTTTCGGTGCAGAAAAAATGTATTTGCGCCGTTTACGCCTCCACTTAACCACGTGGACCGGCGCTGGGTCTCTGACGGTGGGCCCGCCTGGCCCACTGGTCAGGTTTGACCAGTCGCCCGCGTCGTCTCCCTCCTCTGCCCGAGTGGAGCGGGGCTCCGGCGATCATCGCCGGCGAACGGTGGCTCCGTTCGGAAATCTGAGGCCACCAGCGGATTCAGGGGGCCGAGGTGGTCACTCCTGTAGTCGTAGGGTCGTCGAAGGTGGAGGAAATCGCCAGCGGCGAGCTCCGCGGCGGAGGGAAGCTTCGATGGTAAAGTGGTTTTGAGGCGGCGGTGGTTCCCGATCAAAATTGAGTAGGGGGAAGGGTTCACGGGAGGATGAGGAGGTTTCTGGCGAAGAGAACAGAGAGGGAGAGGCTCTGGAGGCACCGGCAGGGCCTGGGCAGTGGCGGCGACTGCAGTCGCCGGAGATGAGGAAGGAGGCCTCCCCGGGTCGATTGGCTGCCAAAGGGGGTCCTCGGGAGGTGGCTTGGGACTGCCTGCGTGCGGAGATGAGCTCGGGGCTCCTTATATAGGCGAGTCGAGGCGGTTCAGCGGCGGCCGCGGATGAGCTCGTCGGCGACCGTCTTTCTGTAGCTGCAGGGCATCGTGGCGGCGACGAGCGCTAGTGGA
>NW_021270857.1:0-1791 GCF_002162155.2 Triticum dicoccoides
GGTACCCGAAAACGATGAGTAATAGTCCACGAAACGGGTCAGATTTGGCCAAAGCTGTGAGTGTTGACGACAGACACATAAACGCACTCCGGGGTTCATCAATCCTGGAAATCGCTCTGGGTCCCCAAAACGCTGAGTAATAATGCACGAAACCTCGAGTAATTGTCCATGAAATTAGAATCGCTTTCGGACCCCAAAACGGTGAGTAATAGTCCATGAAACGGGCCAGAATCGGCCAAAACTGCGAGTGTTGATGACCAACACGTAAGCACACCTTGGAGTTCGACAACCACGGAAATCGCTTTGGGACCCCAAAACGGTGAGTAATAGTCCATGAAACGGGCCACAATCGGCCAAAACTGCGAGTGTTGATGACCAACACGTGAGCACACCTTGGGGTTCAACAACTATGGAAATCGCTTCGGGACCCGAAAACGATGAGTAATAGTCCATGAAACGAGTCAGAATTGGACAAAACTGTGAGTGTTGACAACTGACACATAAACGCACCCCGGGGTTCATCAATCGTGGAAATCGCTCTGGATCCCCAAAACAGCGAGTAATAGTCCACGAAACGGACAAGAACCGGCCAAATATATGAGTGTTGATGATCGACACGTAAACGCACCCCGAGGTTCGTCAATCATGGAAATGACTCCGGGACCCCAAAACAGAGTAATAGTCCAAGAGACGGGCCAGAATCAGACCGAACTGTGATTGTTGATGACCGACACATAAGCGCACCTTGGAGTTCGACAACCATGGAAATCGCTTTGGGGCCCAAAAACGGTGAGTAATAGTCCATGAAACGGGCCAGAATCGGCCAAATCTTCAAGTGTTGATGACCAACAGGTAAGCACGCCCTGGGGGTCAACAACTATGAAAATCGCTTCGGGACCCCAAAACATTGAGTAATAGTCCACGAAACGGGTCAGAATTGGACAAAACTGTGAGAGTTGAAGACTAACACGTAAACGCACACCGGGGTTCGTCAATCGTGGAAATGACTCCGGGACCCCAATACAGAGTAATAGTCCAAGAAAAGGGCCAGAATTGGCTAAAACTGTGATTGTTGATAACCGACACGTTAGCACACCTTGGGGTTCAACAACTATGGAAATCGCTTTGGGGCCCCAAAACGGTGAATAGTAGTCCATGAAACGGGTCAGAATTGGACAAAGCTGTGAGAGTTGAGAACGGACACATAAACGCACACCGGGGTGCATCAATCGTGGAAATCGCTCTGGTCCCCAAAACGCTGAGTAATAGTGCACGAAACCGCGAGTAATAATCCATGAAACAAGAATCATTTTGGGACCCCAAAACGACGAGTAATAGTCCATGAAACGGGCAGAAACGGCCGAAACCGCGAGTGTTGATGATCGACATGTAAGCGCACCTTGGAGTTCGATAACCATGGAAATCAGTCCAGGACCCCGAAACGGTGAGTAATATTGCATGAAACGGGCCAGAATTGGCCAAAACTGCGAGTGTTGATGATCAACACGTAAACACACCTTGGGGTTCAACAACTACGGAAATCGCTTCGGGACCCGAAAATGATGAGTAATAGTCCACGAAACGGGTCAGAATTGGACAAAGCTGTGAGTGTTGACGACGGACACATAAACGCACCCCGGGGTTCATCAATCATGGAAATCGCTCTGGGTCCCCAAAACGCTGAGTAATAGTGCACGAAACCGCGAGTAATAGTCCATGAAACGAGAATCGCTTTGGGACCCCAAAACGGTGAGTAATAGTCCATGAAACGGGCAAGAAACGGCCGAAACA
>NW_021270858.1:0-2880 GCF_002162155.2 Triticum dicoccoides
CCATTTTCTCCATATAATTTCCGATATTGCTCATGAGCAGACCCCCATAGTTTTCTCGTACATTTTAGTAGATTTTGATACAACTAATCCATTTCATGATCCTAATACTTGTGTGCACAATATGCTCCCCATGAACGATAATGTTATTGTTGTGCCATGTAATTGCATGCTCAATTGTGTCCCCATCATGTCATACATAAAAACTATTCTTTCATGATGGATGACATTTCATATACCATGCTTCAAATTTTTTTGAGCATTGCTTATCTTGTACTAACTCACAGGTGCACATATGATACGTCTCCAACGTATCTATAATTTATGAAGTATTCATGCCATGATATTATCATTCTTATATGCTTTACAATCATTTTATAACAACTTTATATCATTTTTGGGACTAACTTATTGATCGAGTGCCCAGTGCCAGCTGTTGTTTTTTGCCTGTTTTTTACATCGCAGGAAATTAATATCAAACGGAGTCCAAACACCATGAAACTTTTTGGAGATTTTTTATGGACCAGAACACCTAAGATCGGCTAGAGCAGCACCTGGGGGGTGCCCCGAGGGGGGCACAACCCACCAGGGCACGCCCGGGGGCCCAGGCGCGCCTAGGTGGGTTGTGCCCACCTCGGTGGCCTCCCGCACCTCATCTTTGCCCTATAAATTCCCAAATATTCCGAAAACCCTCGAGGTTAACCTAGATCAAAAGTTCCGCCGCCGCAAGGCTCTATAGTCACCGAAAACCAATCTAGACCCGTTTCGGCACCCTGCTGGAGGGGGGAATTATCTCCGGTGGCCATCTTCATCATCCCGGCGGCCATGATGATGAGGGAGTAGTCCACCCTCGGTGCTGAGGGTTTCTACCAGTAGCTATGTGTTTAATCTCTCTCTCTCTCTCTCTCTCTCTCTCTCTCGTGTTCTTGAGATGTCATGACCTTGATGTATAGCGGGCTTTGCTAACATAGTCGGATCATATGGTGTTTTCCCCTCTCTATCTTGTGGTGATGAATTGAGTTTTTCCCTTTCAAATTTCGTTGTTATTTGATTGAATACTTTTTATGGATTTGAGAACATTGATATATGTCTTGCAATTGAATACTCGTGGTAACAATGGGGTATCGTATTGATTCACTTGATATATGTTTTGGCACTCAACTTGTGGATTCCCGAGGTGACATTCGGGTAATCTATGCATAGGGGCTGATGCACGTTCTTGTCTTTGTTTCTCTGGTAGAAATCTTGGGGCACTCTTTGAAGTTCTTTGTGTTGGATTGAATATTACGAATCTGAATTTGCTTTGGTGTTATTTTAATACGAACCCTTGGTTAGATCGATCGGAAAGAATAGCTTCGTGCTATTTTAGTACGAACTCTAGGATAGATTGATCGGAAAGAATAGCTTTGAGGTGGTTTCATACCCTACAAACAATTCTGTCTGATATTCTCTGCTAGATTGGCACTCTGGAGTGATTCTTCGTTGCACGTTGAGGGACGGTTATATGATATAATTATATTAGCACCGTTGAGAGATTGCACTAGTGAAAGTACGTACCCTAGGCCTTGTTTTAAGCATTGCAATACCATTTTTGTGCCTGTTTAATATTTGCTACCTTGCTATTTTTATTTATTCAGATTATAAAAATATATTTCTACCATCCATATTACACTTTTATCACCATCTCTTCGCCGAACTAGTGCACCTATACAATTTGCCATTGTATTGGGTGTGTTGGGGACACAAGAGATTTCTTGTTTTTGGTTGCAGGGTCATTTGAGAGATACCATATTCATCCTACACCTCTCATGGATTGATAAACCTTAGGTCATCCACTTGAGGGAAAAATTGCTACTACCCTACAAAACTCTGTGCTTGGAGGCCCAACACGTGTCTACAAGAATAAAGTTGCGTAGTAGACATCAAGCTCTTTTCGGGCACCATTGCCAGGGAAGTGAGTGCTTGAAGGTATATCTTTAGATCTTGCAATCGAATCTTTTAGTTTCTTGTTTTATCACTAGTTTGGTTTATAAAAGAAAACTAGATAAAAAGGAATTGAGGTTGCATCATATTATTGATCATCTTTATAATATATTTCTTGAAAATGATGGATCGGAAAATTGTGCTCAATTATTAGATGAAGAAGTCAATAAAATGTTTGGCACAAAATATTTGAATGATGAGCCTGATTGCAATGTTGTTAGTATAAATTCTTTGAATATCCATGATGCTAATGGTATGCAAAGCCATAAGCTTGGGGATGCTATATTTGATGAATATGATGTTTTTAGTCCCCCAAGTTTTGATGTGCACATTTATTATGATGAAAGCATGCCGCCTATTTGTGATGATTATATTCATGAAAGTGGGTTTGGAAGAGTGTAAACTTTAGGAAGTAATGATCCCACTATTTTGGTTGGAGTACAGATTACTACAGACTGTTCTGCTTTTGACAGATTCTGTTTTCAATGCATACTTTGCTTGCTTTCTAGTTTCCATGGATTATATTGCTCAATATAATTTGTGGAAATAATATGCTACAGTAGTCATTGTGTGAGAACACTTATGAATCTTGTCTCTGACAGTACCAAAAGTGAAATGGTTTGCTCTTTATCATACTATCTTATCTCACAAAGTTCTATTAAGTTTTGTGTGATTGAAGTTTTCAAGTTTTGGGTGAGATGTCGATATGAGGAGAATAAGGAGTGACAAGACCCTAATCTTGTGGATGCCCAAGGCACCCCAAGGTAATATCCAAGGAAGATCCAAGCAACTAAGCTTGGGGATTCCCCAGAAGGCACCCCCTCTTTCGTCTTCAACATTATAGGTAACCTCATTTGGAGCTATATCTTCATTCATCACATGATATGAGCTTTAATTGGA
>NW_021270859.1:0-1323 GCF_002162155.2 Triticum dicoccoides
ACACCTGTAATGCTCCTTTATAATCACCCAGTTACGTTGTGACGTTTGGTAGCACCCAAAGTGTTCCTCCGGCAAACGGGAGTTGCATAATCTCATAGTCATAGGAACATGTATAAGTCATGAAGAAAGCAATAGCAACATACTAAACGATCAGGTGCTAAGCTAATGGAATGGGTCATGTCAATCAGATCATTCAACTAATGATGTGATCTCGTTACTCAAATAACAACTCATTGTTCATGGTCAGGAAACATAACCATCTTTGATTAACGAGCTAGTCAAGTAGAGGCATACTAGTGACACTCTGGTTGTCTATGTATTCACACATGTATTATGTTTCCGGTTAATACAATTCTAGCATGAATAATAAACATTCATCATGAAATAAGGAAATAAATAATAACTTTATTATTGCCTCTAGGGCATATTTCCTTCAGAGACCTCCGACGATTTTCTTAGCCTGCAAACTAAGGGAGAAAGCTCAATCGATGAGCTTGTGCTCAGATTGTCTGAGTGCAACAATCACTTGAATTGAGTGGGAGTTGATCTTCCAGATGAGATAGTGATGTTTCTCCAAAGTCAATGCCACCAAGCTGCTAGAGCTTCGTGATGAACTATAACATATTAGGGATACATATGATGATCCTTGAGGTATTCGCGATGTTTGACACCGCGAAAGTAGAAATCAAGAAGGAGCATCAATTGTTGATGGTTGGTGAAACCACTAGTTTCAAGAAGGGCAAGGGCAAGAAGGGATACTTCATGAAACGGCAAATCAGCTGCTGCTCCAGTGAAGAAACCCAAGGTTGAACCCAAACCCGAGACTAAGTGCTTCTGTGATAAGGGGAATAGTCACTAGAGCGGAATTACCCTAGATACTTGCTAGATGAGAAGGCTGGCAAGGTCGATAGAAGTATATTGGATATACATTATGTTAATGTGTACTTTACTAGTACTCCTAGTAGCACCAGGGTATTAGATACCGGTTCGGTTGCTAAGTGTTAGTAACTCGAAATAAAAGAGCTACAGAATAAACGGAGACTAGCTAAAGGTGAGCTGACGATATGTGTTGGAAGTGTTTCCAAGTTTGATGTGATCAAACATCGCACGCTCCCTCTACCATCAAGATTAGTATTAAACCTGAATAATTGTCATTTGGTGTTTGCGTTGAGCATAGACATGATTGGATTATGTCTATCGCAATACGGTTATTCATTTAAGGAGAATAATGGTTACTCTATTTATTTGAATAATACCTTCAATGGTCTTGCACCTAAAGGAATGGTTTATTGAATCTCGATCGTAGTGATACACATTTTCATG
>NW_021270860.1:0-1265 GCF_002162155.2 Triticum dicoccoides
GCCCATGAAATACAATCGAGAAATGAAGACTACGATTTAAATACAATCGGTCTTAGCTAGCTATCTGTTCACAATCTTCTTGCCCTTCTTTTTCGCAAACGGAGTTCTTCTGTGGAACGGACGTCCTTTAGGTAGGGTGGTCCTGCTTCTTCTTGTGGTGTGTGCTGCTACTTCATCGTCGTCGTCATGTTCGATCTTCGGGTCGCCGTACTTGTCGAAGTCTTGCTCATTGGCTACTCCATCCATTCCGATGATCTTCCTTTTGCCTCTCCTCACGACAACACGACTGGGCTTTGGCGGGTCGGTAATGAAGAAGCATTGGTCCACTTGGGAAGCCAGTACCCATGGCTCATTTTTCGCGGTGACGTTTGCGCCCGCGGTCTTGGATTTGGCTTCGGGTATAACCATGGTGGTGAAATACCGGTCTTCTTTTATGACGTTTTTGGCCCATCTGACACGGAACATCGTGACCTTCTCTCCAGCGTAGCTCAGCTCCCAGATCTCCTCGATCCTTCCGTAGTATCTGTCCTTCTCGTTACCTGTGTAGGATTCCATCGTTACCCCGGAGTTCTGATAACCATCGCTCTTCATGTCCTTGTCCTCGGTGTAGAATGTGTAGCCGTTGATATCGTACGCCTCATAGGTCATCAGGTTGTGCTCGGCGCCCTGTGACAAGGCGAATATGAGTTGTTCTTCCACGGAAGAATCCTCATGTAAAGGGTACGACAGAAGCTTCTGCTTGAACCAACGCGTGAAACATGAGTTGTGCTCTTTGAGTATATCTCCGTCCGTCCTCTGTTGGCCTCGGTCATTGTACGTCTTCTTAATAAAGGTTTTGTGCTGTACCACCCAAGGATCGACCACGTCTATGTGTTGTAGCGCGACTAGGTTTGCTCTTTCAAAGTCGGCGAGTCGACCCTCGAAGTCGACATGCATTTCGCGGCGACCCTCATGGTGACCCCATCCAGCGAGCCTGCCGAGGTGCCTGTTGACGGGCAGACCAACGGGGTTCTCGATGCCTAGATAATTCGTGCAGTAGGAGATGCACTCTTCGGTCAGAAAGCCCCTGGCTATGCTTCCCTCTGGACGTGACATGTTGCGAACGTATCCTTTGATGACACCATTCATCCTTTCGAACGGCATCATGCTGTGCAGGAACGTCGGCCCGAGTTGGATGATATCCTCCACTATATGGACCAGCAGATGCACCATAACGTCGAAGAATGCGGGCGGGAAGTACATCTCAAGCTCGCATAGTATCACCA
>NW_021270861.1:0-1459 GCF_002162155.2 Triticum dicoccoides
GAGTCAGAGGACCATCATACTATTAAGAGGGGTATAGTGTTCGAAGCTTTGGTTCTCTGAGGCTAAACTCAAACCTATGAAAGTTGTGAGAGAAATCTCTTTGTGCTCTGAGTAAATACTTGCCAGCAAGAGACTGTGATCTTCTTCGCTGCGAGAGATTTGACTCTGACCGAAGAGTTAGCATTACTTGCTCCTCAAGTAATCTTACCGTTGCTTCAAAAATCTGACTATTGCAAACGTGTCAGTTGGCCATTGGCTGGACTGCGCGTCCAAAATGGTCATTTCCTATCAGGGTAGGTTGCGGCTATAAATAGCCACCCCGCATCGGCTTTGTCTGGTGGCTATTCCATTTGATTCTGAGAAGTTTGTTGAGCCACCCCCTCTCCAGAGTGATTTGAGTTCAAAATACACCGAGAGAAAAACCCTAGAGCCGAAGAATTATATAGTGGTTTAGCATCACTTGAATCTATGTCCAGTACGCTCAACCTATTACTCTTAAGAGCTGCAAACTCTCTAGACGGTTAGGTGTCATTTCCTTCAGAGACCAAGAGTGATTGTGGATCTCGAAGAAGCAGTATGTAAAGGTTGGGAGATCACCTCAAGTATCTACCATGAGTAATAGGCATTGCTTGACGAACCAATTGTCATGGAGAATAGGGCAGAGAGAGTTTATCTTCTGTGTTAAATCACAACCCCTCCAACCAAACGTAGTCGTTGTGTAGAAGGTCGAACTGGTCTACCAAACACCTTGTCTTCACCGAGCTTCACTGGTTATTCCTTCATACTACTACATTTGAATTACCCTGCAAGTATGTTTACCATCATGTGATTCCCATCGATGATTGTGTTTAGTTTTAGTTTGGTAGTTTACTTTCACTCACTGCTATCTGTTATCCTTCTTTCCGCTGCTATGTTTAGAGAGTATTTGAGTTTTCGAAAGAAATTTGAAAACTCCCATTCACCCTCACCCCCCCCCCTCAGGTAGACATACTTTGTTCCTACAGTAAGACTTTGAGCTTCACCTGTGCCGTTGCCCCCACTTAAATACCGCTACTACGAAACCTGAAACTCCAAACAAGTTCCTCATCTCCACAGACGCTCCAATCACCATTACTAGTCCCCCGATATCGGCTTCCATGACATTCTCCGCCTCTAACTTCACCATGAAACTAAACATATGCCATGATGGCAATAGATAGCAGAGCTTCGCACCGCTCCCTCCTAAACGAGAAACCAGTGGGCACAATCGAATCCCACCCGATCCAGCAATCTCCGGGCATAACGCTCCCATGGGAGTTCGTTGGCGGAGACTTCGAAACCTGACACTCCAACCAGATCAAGGAGGACAGACGTCAGGCAGATCCTTGTCTTCTCACTTGAGGTACCCTAGGATCGCCGCCTTTATTCAGGCCGAGCCCGCAGCCCCCACGCAGTCGGTCGGCACCTTGCATAATCTGCC
>NW_021270862.1:0-849 GCF_002162155.2 Triticum dicoccoides
CGTGCACGCCAACTAAATTACCAGGTACTTTCGTTTCTTGGTAATGATTCTAATGTTCATGAGAATATGATGCTGCCTAAATTGGATACATTTGTTTTGCTTACAAATGAAGGGCCTAGCTTGGAGAAGGATGAACATTGGAGCAAGAACAAGCATGGAGATGATGGCATGCGCAAGGGAAACAAGAACGGAGTTACAAGTGATGATTTCAGGACTTTGAAGCCACCATAATGGGTGCATGAAGCCTTGGACGAAATATACAAGACGCCACTTCATAAATTTCGTCCCGAGGCTATTTTAGGTGCTGCGTCACCTTATTATTGGGCCAGGCCCATGTAATTTCGAAATACATAAGTATAGGCTATTTTTAGAGTCCGTATGTGTGGGGAAACAAGAGATAGGGTTGATTTCGGACCCCTCCACCAAGGGCCACGAAATTCCCCCACTCTTCCTCCATATATACAACCCTTAGGGCATCGTTTAGACTTTGGGTTTTGTTTAGATTAAAAGTTCGCCATAGCTGCAACTTCGCGTACTTCGTTTGTGTTCAACGACCAGACAAAGGCGTCACAGAACCCCACCTTGATCAATAAAGCTTTTCATCTTATATTCGCAATATCCAGATTGCAATCTTAGTTTCTTGCTTGTTCTTCGTTTGCTCGCAGGAAACAGACCCTCGTGGTCAGGTTGATCGTGCTCCGGCGTGGTCAATAACCTCTCGGAGTTGGTTTAGCGATTGCTAAGGCGCGACGTCCTCGCACGTTCGTAGTCGGATCGTCAAAGTCGACTTCCACCAAAGCGAAATCCACCATCTCATCGAAAGACGGGACACCTCCGCCTCTATCAAGT
>NW_021270863.1:0-2451 GCF_002162155.2 Triticum dicoccoides
TGTTCGGGGAAGAGAGAGGGAGCAGCGAGGGAGGAAGTGGAGCGAGGGGACACGAGGCGTCGTCGTGGCGTCGCTAGGGAGACCGGGGGAAGCAGGAGGTGGCTGAGCAGGGTGGAGGTGGCGCGCGCGGCGGCGTCGCGGTGTCCGTCCTCCTGGCAGGGAGGAAGACGACAGGGGAGGGGGGGGCGGCGGTGGGCTGGGCCGTTGGGGGAGCTGGGCCAGGTAAGTGGCGCCAGGTAGGTGGCCCAGGTGGCCTTCTCTCCCTTTCTATTTATTTCTGTTCTGTTTTGTTTTTCTTAATTTCGTTTTGCCACTGTTTTGAATTTAAAAATAATTCAAACAATGCCAAAAGCTCCTCTGAATATTTTTATTTGGCTAGATGGACTTTTCCAAAGCTCATAAAATATTTCAGGGGTATTTGAAATTATATTCTAATTATATGAATATAATTCAAATTCAAATAGCTAATGATTTAAATTCAAAGTCCCAAAAATAAATCCTCCTAAAATGTTCAATATTTTGGTTGGGACCAGAACCCTTGCCAAAAATTATCAAACATTTAAGAAGAGCATTTTGGAACAATGAATGAGACTTTTAGGGTTTTTGCCCCTCTTTTATTTAGGGTTTTGAGGCTTCCAATATTCCTCAATTCAAGTTTCAAAAATATAGACATGATGCACACATGAAGCTAGCCTAGAGCACTACCAGCAGCTAGGGATGTGACAACTCACCCCTGCCAAACAAAAATCTCGTCCCGAGATTCAAGCGTATGGTAAGATGAAGGGGAAACGCAAACTAGTATAATCTTCACGATCCAGGTTGCACTTCAAATGAACGTTGATTCAATCACCATCTTTGTCTTGACGTCTAGCTTTGAGAACTCCAACTAGCATGACAGCAAGAGGAAAAGGACAACTCCGGAAGAATCGATCTTCTCGAAGATCAATCAACTTAGGATCAGCTCACAAGATGAGTCATAGCAACATCTCCTGAGCTAAGACACGAAGCATACATCTGAAGAAATGGAGTGAGACAGATGACGAGGACTCACTAAGTAGACAACAATTCCACACCTAAGAGGGTGGTGAACGGTTGTCAACGTAGCGAGGAGTTGAGTTGCCATGATACCACAACGAGACACCTTAGGGATGGTGACTCGTAGATATATCCCCTTAGGTGGCAAAAAGAATTACTTTTGATTCCGAGATCATTGAAACTCTTTATACCAGCCTAAGGCAATTCTTGAGTGATCGTTTGGAGGGGTCGATAGAATGGCATACTCGGACTTGGATGATGTGGATTACCTTGTTGAAGACAACGTAATGGATGAATTTGCTTATCACCAGAAATGGAAGAGACCCGTGGTAGAATGGCACATTGGCGGTGCAAGCTGGGAACAAAATGCAAATGCTGGGAATGATTCTGGTAGCTAGGGAAGAACCCAACAATAGAGAGTGAATTCACTGTTTGAAAAGGTCATAGCATTGCCGAGGAAACTGAGAGGAATCCCAGTTAGTGCCGATGATAACACGTAGCGCTTGAGCGTGCTCTCAAGAACTTGAGCATTTCCATATTCATCAAGGTTTTACCAACATCCGTGTCAAGGGTCCGGTAATACAACTTACTACCATGATGAATGGTGATGGAGGATGCAGATGCAAAGGAAGATACACCTTCTCAGATTTCACCTTAGCAAGGCCAAGGGGACGAAATCTGGATGATCGACCGAGAGACATTTAGCACTCCGCTTCTAATGTTCTCCTTGATGTGCTAGTGTAACCCATTCATAGATATGGTTTGATATCTAGAACATCAAGTAAAAGGTCGGACTTCGGGAACACAAAATCCATAAAGATCAACTACGGAGGTAAATCCTGCGAAATCCTTATGGGGATGTGGCCAATTTCTTCAATCAAGATACTACAATAATAGGTCTTCCGGCTGGGTGTGTTGGCCACGACATCCACTTTAACGGTTATCGAGGGACCAATATTATAGTTCTTGGGAAATGTTCCAACCATCATATCTGCCTGAGATTCAGACCTGGTTGGTGTCAGAATATTCCAGACTCATCGAGTCTAGGAAGAAAAATGAAAGTTTGCAACACAAATCGACGAGATGACGTTGCGAGATTCTCGGGAAATGAACTACGATAGCAAGCTCCAAAACATGAGCTGGTTCTGCTACAAACATGTGAACACGTTGTCCCAGACAAGCATGACCACATAGTAGTCTTATAATAAAACACTACCGAGTTCAGGAGGGGGAACCATCAACGAGGGTATCGAAGTCCTTACATAAGTCCGGATTAGCTCTTATGAAGAAACTCCTTCTCCTTGAACAAATCAATCAGTGGCTTGGTGTGCTAGGGATACATATAGATTGAAGGTTGCAAGTCTTCAAACCACAGCATTCTTCGCACGTGTGCATGACTGATTTGGAATGATTCCA
>NW_021270864.1:0-1058 GCF_002162155.2 Triticum dicoccoides
GTCTCGACCATTTCGAGACTCCTCGTCATGTCCGTGATCACATCCGGGACTCCGAACAACCTTCGGTACATCAAAATGCATAAACTCATAATATAACTGTCATCGTAACCTTAAGCGTGCGGACCCTACGGGTTCGAGAACAATGTAGACATGACCGAGACATGTCTCCGGTCAATAACCAATAGCGGGACCTGGATGCCCATATTGGCTCCTACATATTCTACGAAGATCTTTATCGGTCAGACCGCATAACAACATACGTTGTTCCCTTTGTCATCGGTATGTTACTTGCCCGAGATTCGATCGTCAGTATCCAATACCTAGTTCAATCTCGTTACCGGCAAGTCTCTTTACTCGTTCCGTAATACATCATCTCACAACTACCATATTAGTTGTAATGCTTTCAAGGCTTATGTGATGTGTATTACCGAGAGGGCCCAGAGATACCTCTCCGACAATCGGAGTGACAAATCCTAATCTCGAAATACGCCAACCCAACATCTACCTTTGGTGACACCTGTAATGCTCCTTTATAATCACCCAGTTACGTTGTGACGTTTGGTAGCACCCAAAGTGTTCCTCCGGCAAACAGGAGTTGCATAATCTCATAGTCATAGGAACATGTATAAGTCATGAAGAAAGCAATAGCAACATACTAAACGATCGTGTGCTAAGCTAATGGAATGGGTCATGTCAATCAGATCATTCAACTAATGATGTGACCTCGTTAATCAAATAACAACTCATTGTTCATGGTTAGGAAACATAACCATCTTTGATTAACGAGCTAGTCAAGTAGAGGCATACTAGTGACACTTTGTTTGTCTATGTATTCACACATGTATTATGTTTCCGGTTAATACAATTCTAGCATGAATAATAAACATTTATCATGATTATGAGGAAATAAATAATAACTTTATTATTGCCTCTAGGGCATATTTCCTTCAGTCTCCCACTTGCACTAGAGTCAATAATCTAGATTACATTGTAATGATTCTAACACCCATGGAGCTTTGGTGCTGATCATGTTTTGCTCGTGGAAGAGGCTTAGTCAA
>NW_021270865.1:0-1533 GCF_002162155.2 Triticum dicoccoides
GGATCTACTTATATAGGAGCAAGGGGTGGCGGCCAAGGAGGTGGGAGGACGTCCCAAGGCAGCCTAAAACTAAATCTAGGTCGTACAAGGCCAATGGGCCCAAGTGGAGGTGATGTAACACCTTTGGACTTGTAGTTTGACTCGGATTCTGCTGCAGCATCAGATTGTTTCGTCCACAACTCAACGCTCCGGACGAATTTGAAGGTGATTCCAATTGGGTTGGAAAGTGCACGAAATCTAGTTTCCAACAAAAAAAGAATCACCCAATTCGGAGTCCGTATGAAAAACTTGTGTGCGTTTTGAGTCAGGTGTGTCTGTGCAGTCCGAATCTGAATCCAGAACGTGAGAGACTTGGACTCTATCTTCTCTTGGGCCAAAAGTGACGTGAGAGAATTTTTTGGACAGCAAATAAACATCTCTTTCTTCCTTATCTTCATATGTGGATTGTATAAATGTCCCATACATCTGCAATTAGACAAAACACAAAAGTGTGTGAAGTATTTTTGTTCTGGATAACATAAATAGATTATTGAATAGTTTGCACTAGAAATCACCTGGCAAATATGCATATATGCAATATTTTTGGTCATATCCAAGGTAGTCATGTCCTCATCATCCTCCCCTTCTTGAAAATAAAGCCGTCCTCGGCGTTGCTTAATCTGAAATGTGGCTAACAAAAGAGACAAGGTGTACATGTTGTATATGTATATGTCATCCATTTTTACTTCCCTTGATTTTTGCATATATGGCACATGAATAGAGGAGTAACTTGCATAGTTCATAAAATCTAAAGCCAAAAAATTAGCACAAGAAGTAGAAGGCATGAAAATATTGCAACTCAGTTTGCACATATAAGTGAAGCTCTTATTCATTTCAAAAGATTTACAATGTTCATCATTAAACCATCCCAACATTGGTGAATAAACCTTACTTGCATCAAATTTACATGCTACAACATGCTTAAATAAGCAAACATGCAATAAGTCATTCAACACAGAATCATCACCAAGATTAGAGGTCATATCAAAATGATTAAACATTGGTTCTTTTGCATCAATAGTTAATTCAATGGGTGCACTCAAAATTGTTGGTATTTCAGTTGTTTGATCACATGGCAAAGTCAAATTATCAATGTAGTCCTCTAAAATAGGTGGTGTGATCAAAGTAGTGGGCTCATCAGATGGTGCATTCAAATTGACAAGGCATTCATCATTCTCATGTAGAGATGGAAGATCAGTACCTTTGTCATTACCTCTTATGATCAACTCAGATGATGTAGCCACTCTCGGGGACGATGTGTCACATGGTGGAGGTGATGTAGTCCTGACAACAACGGATGTGGTTGTCATAGTATGCCTAGTAGTTGAAGGAACAATCATATCAACTCTTGGAATGTGCACCGTGCGCTTGTTCTCCTCGTGGCCAACACGTCGTTTTATTTCCTGTTCAGCTTTGCAAGCAAGATGAAACAAATGGTCCATAGGATAACACTCTTCATGAATTAGTATCTCTTGAATATCACGGTTTAATCCT
>NW_021270866.1:0-1292 GCF_002162155.2 Triticum dicoccoides
CTTCTCCATAAGTCTGCATAAACCCAAACGCTTTGATCATCTCATCAAAGCGAATGTTCCAACTCCGAGATGCTTGCACCAGTCCATAAATGGATCGCTGGAGCTTGCATACTTTGTTAGCGTTCCGAGGATCGACAAAACCTTCCGGCTGCATCATATACAGTTCTTCCTTAAGATGCCCGTTAAGGAATGCTGTTTTGACGTCCATCTGCCATATCTCATAATCATAGTATGCGGCAATTGCTAACATGATTCGGACGGACTTTAGCTTCGCTACGGGAGAGAATGTCTCGTCGTAGTCAATCCCTTGAACCTGTCGATAACCCTTAGCGACAAGTCGAGCTTTATAGATGGTAACATTACCATCCGCGTCCGTCTTCTTCTTAAAGATCCATTTGTTTTCTATCGCTCGCCGATCATCGGGCAAGTCTGTCAAAGTCCATACTTTGTTTTCATGCATGGATTCTATCTCGGATTTCATGGCTTCAAGCCATTTGTTGGAATCCGGGCCCGCCATTGCTTCTTCATAGTTCGAAGGTTCATTGTTGTCTAACAACATGATTTCCAGGACAGGGTTGCCGTACCACTCTGGTGCGGAACGTGTCCTTGTGGACCTACGAAGTTCAGCGGTAACTTGATCCGAAGTACCTTGATCATTATCATGGATTTCCTCTTCAGTTGGTGTGGGCATCACAGGAACGGTTTCCTGTGTTGCGTCACTATCCCGCTCAAGAGGTAGTACTTCATCGAGTTCTACTTTCCTCCCACTTACTTCTTTCGAGAGAAACTCTTTTTCCAGAAAGCATCCGTTCTTGGCAACAAAGATCTTGCCTTCGGATCTTAAGTATAAGGTATACCCTATAGTTTCCTTAGGGTATCCTATGAATACGCATTTTTCCGACTTGGGTTCGAGCTTTTCAGGTTGAAGTTTCTTGACATAAGCTTCGCATCCCCAAACTTTTAGAAACGATAGCTTAGGTTTCTTTCCAAACCATAATTCATACGGTGTCGTCTCAACGGATTTAGACGGTGCCCTATTTAAAGTGAATGTAGCTGTCTCTAGAGCGTATCCCCAAAATGATAGCGGTAAATCGGTAAGAGACATCATAGACCGCACCATATCCAATAGAGTGCGATTACGACGTTCGGACACACCGTTTCGCTGAGGTGTTCCAGGCGGCGTGAGCTGTGAAACGATTCCACATTTCTTTAAGTGTGTACCAAATTCGTGACTTAAGTATTCTCCTCCACGATCTGATCGTAAGAATTTTATCTTTCGGTCACGTTGATTC